>NC_141831.1:16156663-16320413 GCF_982586985.1 Callionymus lyra
TCAACGACCAGGATAGCTTAGCTCGGTAAACAACCACCAACATCTCTACATATCAAAGCAACCTAAAGTAATTAAATGTCACAAGTTAAATTAAATGTATTGATAACGCTTTATATCATGTGTATGGTTGTGGTTTTGGTGTTTTAACCGGAGATTCTGTTCTTTTTCAACAGAACCACAACAAGCTAATGTTGTGTAGCCTAACGCGTCGAAAAAACATTGCAAAACAAATTTCGACTTACTCTCCGGCATCTTGTGGATTTCCTTGTTTTATTCCAGTAGAAATTATATTCCGAAACGACTCGGAAATGAGCGAATACTCTTATTCGCTATTAGCCTGGTTGCTGCTTCCTTCTTCTTCGTTTGCGTTTACAGTTCATAACGAATTTCACAAGACGCGACTGCCACCAACTGGATGATTAAGAAACATCAACCACACGCAAAACTAAACAATATTAATCGTGTCGTTCAAATGACTGAAATCATCTTGGTTCCAGAAAAGGACAAACTGATTCAAGTTAATTATTATTTTATTTAAAAAAGCATTTTATTCAAACAGTCAAATCTAAATGAATATAAATGTATTCTAACTTATCGTCTTTGATAATAAATACTGAGTTGTTGCCTTAAATAACGGGTGCAGAAAACACTTAGAATAGAACGTAGATCGTAGTGAGTTCGAATTTATTACTCTTTTATTACACATTTGTTATAGGAGCGTTGTTCTTTTAACTAATGTTTTATAGAATTTTCCCGATGACGATAAATATACTTAATTTAACTAATTGGATTTCCCCTTATTTATTAAAAACATTGCAACACAGAAAGGCAAACAATAGTATTGTTGTTTTTTGAAGAAAAGCCTATTCAAAATGTATAACTATAAATAAATGGCACATAGATGTATCTCTGCTGCCACCCCATGGTCAGTTGTATAACCACGTTAGGCTCTCCAGGACCAAATGGTGAACAATAACGTTGCATGATTCTTTTTTTTTAATCGATTATTTTAAAAAATCTGCTGAAAAGGAAATAAAACAGGAAAAAACTAAATTTCCTCCATTTGATTGCAGCTCAAATGGGGATTTCTAGGCATTCCAAGGAAGGTAGAATTGAGTGATAGCGCAAGTATGAAACCTTCTTAATAAAGAACATCTAGCAGGGTTCCATAAATGTAAAAGACACGAAGCATCAGATCTTACTACAAATATTCACAGCCCAGTTCAAATGTCTGCAACCACTTTAAAATGGATGATGAATGCGGTAAATGAAGAGGTAACATGGATAATATAGAGGGAACCAGTAGAGTAGATCATATTTACTTTATTAACATCGACACATTTACAAGATAAACCAACAAGAGAGCTGTGAGGGACAACAACTCAGGAGCCAAGTTCAAGGTTTGGATTGGACCAGAGACTGCAGACTGGCGGCCACTTGGTCAGCGGACATGTTCTCCACAGAGACACTTTGCTCTTTCCCATGGCCTGTGAACACAAAATGGTTGAATGAGTGAGAAAACAGCCCTAAAAAGAATCTTCCAAGTGTGATGCCACTCACCGTATCGTGCCCACACCCGGGCCTGGACCCCGGAGCATTCCCTGACCAGGAATGGGAATTCTGGATTGGCCCGTTTCAAGGTAACATAGTGCTGCTCCACAAATTCTCTGTCACAACAGACACAATATTTGATTTGGTTGAAAAAAAAAAAATAGTAGTAGTAGTAAATTAAAAAAAGATCCATATACATGGGTTTATTTATACACCAGCAGCTTGTCTCGACACATTCAAATGCTAATAATCATTAAACATTCACAATCGTTGCATATTGTATTAGGAGTACTTAAAATAAAAAATAAAATAAGTCATAAACGCCTCATTATGACGTAAGCAAATAACCATCAATACATTTAACAATCATTTCAGTTCTAAGCTAGTTGTCATTGTGATGCTAGTTTCCTGTGGCAGCTAACAGCTAGCGGGTCATTGAGACGTTTCCATTTAAAAGAATAACCATATTAAATTAAGCTCTTCAGATCGGTTTCCAGTCCAGGTTAAGTCCTCACCTGGCCCCCTGACTGGCCGCAGACGTCTGGCAGAGATGAACGCGGATTTCTCGAAGATTTCTACCCAGAGTAGAGCCAAGACCTCGAACTACGGCGGTCGCCATTTTTGTTACGTTCACTCAACGCGACTTTGCGTAACTGACGCCCCGAGTTTGACCTGACAGGCTAAAATCCTACTGAATTAATTATAACATTCACTTCAAGATCTCTTTTTTTTTTTTTAATGTTTCTTGAGGTAACACTGAATACCATTTCAAAGAAAGTCTACATTTTATCGTGCTATTTCTGTTTGGTTTGTTTTTCAAATTGAACAATTTAAAACGAAATGTATTTTCTTTCTTTCTTTCTTTCTTTCTTTCTTTCTTTCTTTCTTTCTTTCTTTCTTTCTTTCTTTCTTTCTTTCTTTCTTTCTTTCTTTCTTTCTTTCTTTCTTTCTTTCTTTCTTTCTTTCTTTCTTTCTTTCTTTCTTTCTTTCTTTCTTTCTTTCTTTCTTTCTTTCTTTTTAGACCAATAAACTAAACTACATTTTTTTTAAATTTGTGTATCATTCCTGTCAACAAGAATTATTATTATTTTGTATGTCTACTTCCTGTTTGCGTTGCTCACCAGGTCCTACTGGACATTCCAGGCTGTCAGGTGCCCTCGATGTTCTTTGGTCCCCAGCAGTTCGGCGGGACAAATTACGGTCCACATAGGTGACGTCAGTATACATATCACTTCATTTATTTTAATTTGTCAAGCAAAACACAATTTAAATTTAAAAAATATATAAGGATGGTATTAATATTTATCATATTTCTAACATGTATTTAAGAAAGCCAGTAAAACCAAACCAAATGGTATTTAAATATTGAAATGGATGGATGGATGGATAGATATTGAAAATATGAAAAACTATTACAAAAGTGATTATTAAAAATACATTATTATTTGGGTCAATATTTGCTTTAGAAGGTGAAATCAAATTATTTTTCTAAAAAAGAATGCAAAATTCTCAACAGTTGTTTTAAAGAAAAGATGATGATTTTTTGTGTATATATATATATTTATATATATGTATATGTATATATTTAAATAGAAAAACTTTTTTAAAATGTTTTATTTAAATTTATGCAATAACTTTATAAATATAAGCACCGTACTCCAGACACAAGTGTTCTGTTTAAGATTGGTTGTTGTATTTGATGGTAAATAAATACATCCTCTCTGGTTGGAAACATGAAAATAGTAACGAAAAAAAGCTTCCATTAAAAATATAGACACATATCTAATTAAACAACCAATGTTTTAATGCCATGGTGAATCACTTTATAATATCCTTATTTACAACAATTGATTTCCACGTCTGTTTTTTTACTTTAACTGTAGCAATGAAGGTGAAATGAAACAAATTCCTCTGGAATAACAACTTGACCAGGAAGGAGCATTCATTAATGAGTACTTATTTACTTCATTGTTCAACATGTTCAATTCTGGCTGTGTTTTCCTTTTACAACATTCACATCTGGTTGAGATTTTGCTTTATTTGGTTTACAACATGAACTAGACATTCTGGAATGTGATCGGAATCTCCAAACACCCAGAGCCGGAAACCAGGATCCGGTCTGGTTTGAGTATCGATAAGCAAGTTGAAGCGGAAGAGGTTCAGGTCTCAATATGAGTTCTCAAGCAGGTAACAGAGTGATTTACAAATGCTGAGAAGCACATCTTCTGAAGTGTCTCAGAAGTCTCGGCTGGTTCTCCTCAAACGTCCCTGTCTGCGCTTTTCGTTCAGCAGTTCCTGGATTCGTTTATTCTGCGTCCTCTCGCGGGTCAGAGGCATTCGAGGGACGAAAAAGCTCTGCTGCCCTTTTGTGCTACTGCTGTCCAGTCCTAAGACCCTGTAGGAAACCTCATCCACAGAGTTATTGTTGGACGATGACACACCAGCCATGGCGGGCTTTGAATCTTCCGACTTTACATTCATGTCCCGCCCAACAAATGTCCTGTCAGGTGACGATGTGACATTTACGATCATGTTTTCAGTCCTGAGTGTCGTGAGAACGTCTGTTGTGGCAAAAGTCCTCACTGGTGCTGATGTCGTACTGCTGGTAGTTACCATAGAAACCAAATCAACGGGTATAGTTATGGTCGAGGAAGTCGCTTCAGTCGTTACTGATACAGACGCCGATTTGTCTTCATAAGAAGAATACTCGTCGTAATCGTCGTAGTCCACATAAACGAAATCGGTGCTGGTCCGTAACGTCGTCGGCACAGTCATGGCGGCGGTGACGTCCGTGGGTGACACCTGAGTCGTCATCTTTGCCATCGAGCGTGATCTAGAAAAATACAAATTCATTTTACAAAAGTTTGTTGGAGAACTGGACGATCCAGGGCTCACCTGCTGCTGCAGGACTTGCAGCACATCTGTCTGAAGCTGGCGATGGAACAGTAGCGACTCAGGGCCTCCATCCGGCAAAACACGGAGCGATCACCCCGGCAACGCTGCTCTGGAACATACATCAGTGTCTTCTGTCAGCGCTGGTCATTAAGAAAAGAAAATGACTTCCTTAAGTTACTGGCAGAGGAGGGCGCTGCAACTGGGGTGTCTGTGCTGGATCTGGACAGCCACTGGACCATGAAGTTCTTTGGGTCTCCTGCAGGGCGAGACAGACTCATGGATAAGGAAGAAACAGCTTTATTTGACAAGTATTTTAACAAATACATGGATTTCTCTAGGGCTGTAAGTAGGTATGCACCGACCTGACTTCTATGATTCAAATACCGATACTGATACTTGGGCTTTGAGTATCGACCAACACCGGTACAGATCCGATACCAGTGTTAGAAGCTTAACTTTCTTGCCCTTAAAAAAACTCAATCCTCATTAAAATAATACCTCCACAAGGTGGCGCTCTGCAAGTACGGTTGAAAATAGGAGGAGTCTGGCTGCAGTTCCCATCCGAACCCTCAGGTGTGTAACAGGCCACCTGCCTCTCCTGGGTGCCGTTCCCACAGCTAACGGAACACTAGAATTACAGCTAAGTCAGCAGAGAAAACAAAAGAATCAGAAGTTGATGGCACAATTCCCTACGGGAGTCCAGGGTCCAGCACGCCAAGATGGTGGGCAGGGGACGCGGTTGCAGGGCTGCTTTGTTTCCGGACGCTGGGTCGTGCAGAGTTTGCTGGGCACAGAGCGTCTTGGCTGCCCGGGACTGGCGTTCTGCTGGCAGCTCACCCAGCGACGCTGCCAGCCACTCTGACCACAGGAGGAAGTGCAGCTCTCCCATGGACCGCTGATCCAGCTGAGAACAGACACCGTTTCATTTTCAAGCCACAAGCACATTTCAAATCCCCCCTCAGCATTTGATGTCAAAATTCAAAAGGCATCAAGGAGCAGAGAACCAGAGTGGGCGCTCATATAACTCAGTCATTACAGCAGCCCCAGTACATCCGTCTAGACATAGACCGGATTCACCTGCAAAGGAGTAATGTCCTGGCGGGAACATTTTTTTGTAGTAAATATGTCAAATGATAAAATATTTAACTTATCTCAGGTTTGACTTTTTTCAATTAAGAAATAGATTAGAGGGATAAACATTTTTTTTGTTTCATGTCATTAATGTGAACCAGGTCATGTGTTTATCATTTTATTCATAGATGCGTTAATATGGAAGTATAATGGTTGAATTATGAACGAATAATTTTTTTATTTTATTTTTTTTATTTAAGTTTTGTTGCGTTTAGGCACTTAATATATATATTTTAATAATTTAACTCAATCATTTTTATCTATAAAAGTCAAATGTGTTTTATGGATAATTTATTAATTTATTAATTTATTAATTTATTAATTTACTAATGTATTAATTTATTAATTGAAAGGTTTAATTCTTTAAATGTAGTAATGACTAAATTAAAAAAAGGAATATGTTTTAATGAATGATTATATTTACACACAGTGTTTGATATTCTAATTCTAATAAAAAAAAAAAACATATATATATGTTTGAATGAGCTTTTTAGTAAGCCTTTTTGAAAATATAGAATTCAGTCTACCAGTGCTTCCAGACGATACCAAAAGAGTACGTTTTAACTTTCAACCAATCACGTGACCCACAGTTTATCACGTGACGACGAAGCCACATGATTAACGTTTGAACTTTTGTTACCTTGCTACGCTGCAAGTGTCAGTGTTGCACATGCGTCCAATCGCTCTTGGCTTGTTGATGTTAGAACAGAACGTTCTCTGCACCATCTTTCCATCTGCTTTTCTCCTGCAGCCAAATCGTGTGAACTGTTTCCCTGGCAGCGCAATCAAACACAAAGTGAGCTACATCCCATCTTAAACACCTCTATGACAGAACTCTAGTCCAGTTACCTCCTCCGCAAGGCTTTGAGCACTGAGACCACTTCTTCAGAGCCCACTCGTAAAAGATGCCGTCCTCCTGAACCAGGTTGGACTCCAAGGAGAACCGAAGCTGGTTCTCGATGACGTAGCGGTAAGACAATGTCACCTTGGTGTCACCGTGAGGACGCACCTGGACACAATACGATAAAACTGTATTTCCCACAAATAAGTTGCACTAAAAAAAAAAAAAACTTTAAAAACAACTAAAGTGAAGAGAGTGGACTCCAGCCAGTTGTAATCACACCCTGCTTTGTTTATAGAACGAGTCCCTTGTAGGTGGTGACTTCTTGTGTTGATGACGCACCGTGACGAACATTGATGCTTGACCAATAACAGCAGAGTGGGCGTGGTTATGGCAAACAAGACTTTATCTCCAGAAAAACAATGTGTTCTCAGTGGGCGGGGCATAAGATCATTTTCTAATGTAAATACTTCAATGAAAAGAAAGTTTTGTTCACATACTGATGAGTACAATAGAGGTCCAAGATACATTTAAGACACACTTTACACTTAAATCAACACATTGGTTGAACTTTAACATTAAACATGCTGTTACAGCCTTGGTTACCTCATTCTTGGCCAATAAGTTTCATCTTCGTATCGGTTTTCAACACTGTATGGATTTTTGTAAATGATCAATTAACATGCAGATATTTACTTATATTCCTTCTCTTATGAAACACAAATATAAATCCCTGTTTGAATTCAGTTAGCTAATGTTAAGCACATGTAACAACTTTGTGTGTTAACTATGCTATTACAGTTGATTAAGTTATTTAATAGAAACCCAAAATACCCTTGTTCATACAGTTACGCAATACCGTATATCGAGTTGTCGCCCCTGTATCGTGATACGTATCGTATCGCCAGATTCTTTCCAATACACACCCCTAGTAAATTGGAAGGATATGGGAAACAAAAATGCCATGTTTAGATTTAGGCCATGCTGTTAGCATACATGGTTCCTTTATGGTCAATATCTGAACCACTGATTAGTACAACCGACAATAAAACTTGTTTTAAATGAATACCATGACTCACCATGAGCAGCACACTGTGGGTGAGCGGTCCTGTGGTCTTGATGTATTCTTGCTCTTCACTGTTCAAGTACTCCCAGGCCACCCCCTTCTCTATCACGGTCCTGGTTTCTGGGAAATCATCTTCGTCGTTCAGGAACAGGCGACCTGTCTCGGCGTTCTTCACCGCTGCAACAGTACGATACGTTCGTCACTACCAACGCCCCCTTCATCTGCCAAACGAATCATACCCAGGATGTGAGGCGTCCCCTTAAACTCCTGCACTATCAGGTGTCGCACTCCTTTTGGGATCTCCAGGATCTTCAGGTAACCTGAGGAACAGAAAGGACCGTCAGGGCAGAAGTTCTTCAGTTGCAATAATCCGTGAGGTTCCGGGCCGTGACCTGGTTTCCTGCTGCTCCGTGTGAAGTTTCCTTTCACGATCCTGCAGCTGGAATTGTCTCCTCCGCACACACCGCAGCGGTCTTCCTGCTTGTCTGAAGCTATCTGTCTGTCACAGCCCACATGCTGGTATTCCCATGAGACATAAGACATACACAGAAGACACATTTAAGTTACAGGTTAAAATATCAGACCATCACTCCAGAAAACCAGCTCCATTTTTGTCAAATAACCAAAAGGTTTTAATACAAACTTGAACATTTTAGTCAGCTGTGGAAAGCACAAAGTTTGAAGTCAATATGCTTTCCACACCACTATGAGTTTCACCTACCCTTCCTTAAGACTACTGAACCTTAAGATATAGTTCACCCAAAATTAAAACTTCACTCATTTTCTACTCATGCCGACTATGAGTTGATACTGCTCGCCTGTGACATCTATCTTGTATTCAAGCCTCACCATGGTGAACTGTTCTGAAGAAAGTTAAATAAGTCTATATTTAAAGTTTGTTTGTAGCTGAAGTGATCAGTCTCTCAGTTACTGTCTGACGTCTTTCATCATTGAAACACATTTAAAAACATTAAGCCTGCTATCCTAGCAGTGTCCGCTAAAAACAAGCTTAAAATATAGACTTTTTAAAGTTTTTCAGGAACAATTTCTCATGTCAAAGCTTCAATACAAGATGGATGTTAAAAACGGTGACGTTTTTTGGAATGTTTTTAAGATCATCATTTTTGGACGAAGATGAAGCTGGCTATAGCAGCTAGCTTAGCAACGCCTGCTAAAAAACAAGCTTAAAATGTAGATTTGTTCAATCTTTTCAGACACCACTCTTTATGTCGATGCTTCAATACAAGACGGAAGTTATAGACGAGCAGTATGGAGGTATTTGGATGTTTTTAAGTGTCTTTTTTGAAGAAGTTGACCCTGAACTCCAGTCTTGATGTTAAAATTAACTTTAATTTTGCATATAACTCTAAAAATGAACGGTCTATTCTGAAAATAATCCCAATCCTTGACATGAGAGTCAGTAGAAAGTTTTGGAAATTTTCCTTTAATTACAACAAACCCATTTTCCGCTCTTTTAGACTTACTCTTTCATGAGATGGAAACACAAATACATAATTCCACAGTCACATTAAACAAACCCATCATGAAACATTTTGAATCTAAAAATCTAAAGTAAATAAAGACCTCACACTCTCCACGGACGCAGACGCTGTAGGCATCACTGTAGGAACACGGCGTCCCGTCGTGCACCATCCTGTTAAGCGACACAACCTCATCTGTTTCCTTTGATCGACAGAACAGACGACAGCGTTCGTCATCTGTGGATAAATATGACAATATGGCCCGTCAGTTTGATGCCGGTCGTCTGGTGTCTGAGATTGTGTGCAGTTACGATCAGCGTGTTCGACCGGCAGCCAGTGATGTTTCTTCCCTTCATGTTCAAAGAAGTCGTTCCAGGCTTTGCATTGTTCAGCCCTGGAGAACACAAGTCAAAGTGAATTTCAAATTGACGTCATTTCACAAAGCACAAAAGTATGAAATAGTAGGGATGCATGTTTTCTCAGAAAAAGTACTCTGAAATGGTAGGTTCAGTAGAGTGGTTTACAGTGATGATTGTAACTTGCATCCAAATAATTCAGCTGAGCACACACAACTTTAGTGTTGAGTTCACGTAGAGGGTGTGAGACGAGTGGAATTGTTTCACACTTGTAAACTAAAAAACTAGTAGACATACATTTGTCTTATCTCATTCATTTTCTCGCCAGTGTGGTATATATTTAAGGATGTCGTTAGGTCTCATAGTGAGATATCAGGTCTCATAGTAAGGTGTCAGTTTCAGGAAAACCTCTGTCATTTGTCAGAACATCGGCCTCAGAAAAACCTTTGTCAGATGGAACGTCCTCAGGCTTTAAAATAAAAGTCTCAAGACAAAATGACGGTCTTTTACACAGAGAACAGAGCCCAGGACATGACAAGATAAAAAAAAAATATGCGTTGCCACGGAATCTAATTCACACTTACTATTTTTCTGGATCTGAATATCTCTAAACTGTTACAAAACATTATGTTTTTGAGTTCTGGTTAAGAGTCTTTTTTTTAGGAATTCAGAATATGCATTAAACTGAGTTGGAGGCGCATAGAAAACACTTGTGCCACAGGTCAAATTCATATAGCAGTGACCTCTTTTGTGAGATTCAGAAAATGGTCAGCCTAAATGTAGGCATTTTGTGCGCACGTAATACCTTTTCTGAACAGCTGGGTAAGCA
The DNA here is from genome assembly GCF_982586985.1 of Callionymus lyra. NCBI lineage: Eukaryota > Metazoa > Chordata > Actinopteri > Syngnathiformes > Callionymidae > Callionymus > Callionymus lyra. The sequence continues at coordinate 16,166,814 of NC_141831.1, forward strand.
AAAGAAAAACACCTTCACTAGAAACGGCAACCTAAGCCTGCCCAGTATAAATTATATTATAAACAATACATGCATTTATCTGAAGTATTTCACTACAAAATTATCAGCATATACTCTAACTCAGCAATAGGGTCTGTAATAGTTGTTTATAAATATTCCATTTTTTAAGCAAAATACAATGTAATAGTTTTCCTGAAAGCAGACACCTTTCACTAAGACCTGACGATGTCCAAAATGTACTTCGTACGCCAGTCTGTCGCAGGGCACACAAAGACAAACCACCATTCACACACACACCTATGGACAATTTCACAAAGTTCCTAATCAAACTCTATGTTTTTAGACTGTGGGAGGAAACCAGAGTGCCCGGAGTAAACCAATGCAACACGGGGAGAACTCCATATCTCATTGTCTAACAACTTTACAGCCTTAATTAATTAGATTTACTAGAAATTGAAGATGTAAAGATTATGCCTGTTTAGAGCCAGTTGACCATAGAACTGAAATACATTGAACCAGTGGTCACCTGAAGTCTGTGAGTGGTGGACACGCCTCCTGGCTGCAGAGTTCGAACTCAAAGCTGTAGCCGAAGCAAGTGCGCCCACCGTTGGCCGGACTGAGAACAGCAACAGGTTATTATCTTCTACCCTAGCACATGGTCGACCGCTCACTCACGCCGGGTTGTCGCAGCGTCGGGCCCGAAACCTCACTCCGCTTCCACACGTCCGTGAGCATTTACCGTATGGACCCCAGGCGCCCCAACTGCCATCGTGTCTGTAGAGCTCGGGGGTCACTTTCATGCAGTAACCCTTGTAGCAGTGCTGAGAAAGAGAGGCTGTCACCATGGAAACACGGCATCGTTATATCATTGCGGACATCTCTGTGACCTCACCTTCCCAGGAGCACACTTGGTCCCATCCAGGGGCGGACCTTTTTTGGTTTTGCAGTAGAAATGGTTGTAATACTCGCTACACCACAGCTGCTTACAGGGGTCTATGTTTGTATACTGTTGGGAGTTGAAAATTAAGATGTAAAGGTATATAAACTGACCTCATTATCACTCATTCACCTACCGCTGTGCAGAGACTGTACCCCGGACCGAAGTCAAAGCGGCACTGCTGGTCCATGGTATATTGAAAGCCGGGGAGGGGAGCCTGGGCCGGCCACTCATGGTGGAACGGGTCGTCACGGAGACAGTCATATGTGCTGAGATGACAAAAGTCTATTTGAGCTTAAACCTTGTGTTATCACTAGGTCAAAGTGACCCAGTGGCCGGAAATTAAATGTGTTTGTGGTAACCCTTGTGTTGCCTCTGGGTCAAGGTGAACAAACTCCCTGGCTTCCAGAAATAGATATGCAGTGGTGGAGGTCGTTCACCTTGACCGAGAGGCAACACAAGGGTTACCTCAAACATATTTGTCTATGGGCCACTGGGTCACCTTGACCCAGACTCGAAAACGCATTTTTGAAAGTAAGAAAATGACTCTTTGTTTTTTTGGACGGCATACAGAGAATATATTGTGATATTTCTTAACAGGCAAGTAACAGGCCTGGGTTAGACAATATTATTTGTATTTTATTCATTTATAAAGCACCTTTCAGATCTATAGGAGTCAAAGAGGGATTCGGACAAAAGCAAGTTCACAGTAGAAAAATATTAAACTTAAAGATCAAAATAAATAATGATAATAGTAAGATAATAAAAATAAATGTATATAATTCTAACAGTAGTAGTGGAATTATAATGATAAATGTCAGTTTTAAATACACATCTACACCCATAAATCCAATGGTACTTTTCAGGTGTTTTTTTCCTGCCTTGTTGATCTCATTCTCATTTATTAATTAATTTCTACTTTCTTTTTGGTGCATCCCTCATATGTTTTTCTTTTTTCTTTTATTTTGACTCAGGTATAATTGTTGAATAACATATAACTGAAAAATATATTTTCCTTTCACACTTAATTTGATATTAAAAAAAAACAACTAAGTATTGTTATTTATTTTGAGATTCACAAAGGTTGCATTATACTATGACCTTCAAGTCAGAATGACTGAAGCTAGAAAGTTTAGCATCCGGTTTAAAATGACGTAAAGAAATGTCGAGTTATCGATTCAACTCACTCCAGATACTTGTGTAACTCCCTCCAGCTGCAGCGCGACCAGTGGTAGCGATGGAAAGTGGCTTGAACTTGCGGGGACATGATGCTCCCGAGAGACACGTCGTCCTCGCAGTCGTTGACCTCGCCGTCGTGCTCCATTCCTAATCTGAGAGACACAGCGTGCTTGTGAGTTCCTCTAAAACAAGATGGCGATGCGAAGACAAGTGAGTCTTACACATGTCCCGTTTCATGAGCGGCAACGAAGGCCGACATGAAGCCGTCCTCGAAGACCAGGACGCAGCTCCGATGCAGTTGACACATTCCTGTCACGGGAGCATAGCCTGTGGGATAAAAAGTGAAGCTCAGTGAGAAGTCTTTTTCCTTTATCCAATTTCTGGCTTTTAAAAATCGTTGAGCACCAGCATCAAGTGTCAACCTCATGTATCGTTGCTAGTATAACAGTAGCAGTGAATACCCTGCATGCCAGATGGGCCGAACTCCTGCCTGGTCAGGTAGATGGTGTGGTCGTGCTGCTCCTCCAGGCTCTGCTCTCTCTGTTGCAGGTACGACCAGCCGCAGACATTCTTCAAACTCATCTGAGGGTCGCCCACAGAGATCAGCTCCAGAGACTGTAGAAGTTTCAAGAAAACTTGGCTGAGCATTTACAAAGAGTTTGGAGTAAGTGAGGTCAGATGCCGGACACACGGAGAGGAGAAAGAGAGGTGGACAAAGCATGTTAGCGATGAAGAAGAGGGCGAGAATCTTTTGGGGTTCTTAGATGTGATCAATAAGAAAAGGACAGGAAGGTTCTAGATGGGAGTAAAGATAAAATTAATTAAAGAGGAAAACTCGAAAGTTCAAGAACATAAACAAAAGAAAAAAAAGATGTCAGAGAAAAAAAAGTTGTTATTTCTCTCTGAAAATATTCTTGTACGCAGGCGACTCCATCTGTTAAATGATCGCTGACGAGTGAAAAGGATAAACAGATCTTGAACCTTTGGGAAAGACACAAGTATATCACAAAAGCTATTGCAACACACGGCTTTCAGGTGGACAATATAACATCTAATCACAGACCTCTTCAACAGTTAAAACATGGTTGAATTGCATTACCTTGGAAGGAGACAACATGATGATTCTGACCAGAACAATGTTGATATTTGCGCCGAGAGATTGATGCTGGTAGATCTCATTCACCTGCAACACAGGACATCAATTTGTTTATGTATGTTTGTCTTCTGATTTAAAAAACGAATAACCATTTATTAAAACGATTTACTTTAAGTTCAAACATTTCGATTTTCCCCTATTTTTCTAAACCTTTCACTTGATTTCTATAATGTTTTTATTTTAGTGTCTCTATTACCTAACATACTAATATTTAATAAAAGTTTTCGGTTAATATTTGAAAAAAGGAACTATTTAAAATTTTAGTTTTTGTTTTCACTCAGATTGTGCTCTTTTGTTGAAGACCGTTTTCACTTCTCTTCTTTAAATGTTAATGTCTTCAATGGGAAAATTAGCATTATTAGCATTGTGCTTGTCATGTCAACCTGATGAAAAAACACAATCTCCACAATTAAGTGAAAAATTCTTTTGTTTGTATTTGCCTCAATTTTTATGTAAACCCTCCGACTTCCGAGCTTTTTAAGACTTGTTTCACTGGCTAAGTAATTAGATACTTTTTTTTAGCATTTGAAATATTGATGATGTCATAACAGCAGGTTCAAATTAACTGATTTGGACAGAAGGTGAAGTACAACTGAACTTTAGATGTTTGTTCCTGGTTCTATTGTCAATATTTTTGAAAAGTTATAAACAAAATTCTCTTACGATGTTCATCAGCGTCAGAAGATACTTCTGCATGTGATCTCGTCCGTGGAATAGAAGAACAGAATAATCCACGGCGAGTAGAACCTGCAGCAGGAGGCAACAGGTCATCACTCATCAAACATTTTCAGTCCCATCGTTTGCTTCTCTCACCTCGATGTTAAACAGTTCTGCTGCTTCGATGTAACGTTTCCTTCTAGTTGATCTGATTCCAGGACCTGAGAGGTTTTGATTTTGGACTGAACCGACCAGAGAACCTGAGCAGAGCAGACAGACTTGTCACGCCTGGAACTATAGTGCTTTCATTTTAGTTTCAAATAAAAGACCAGAACAAATGTCCACACTGTTTTTCTTCACACTCTTATCTTGTCATCATGGGCACAACATGAAGAGAATCTCCTATTTTTTAGCAGGTGCTGATTAAGTTTGTCATGCTTGCTAACAAATGATAGATCATTGTTAGTCTTCAAACAAAAAACGATGCTCAAATGTTTTAAGTTTTGAAAGCAAATCTTGCCTGAACACACTGTTTTGACACAGAGGAACTGAAACGCAACAACACTTTGTCTTGTTCTACAAAACTTGTGCAGGAAATCTGCTTGGAACTTTTCCCCGGCTGCCTCTAGTGTTTCCATATGAGGTCGTCATGCTGCCGCCACTGAGCTCAGATCTGGGACTTCATTTCTCAACTGGGACATCCTGTGAGCTGTGTTGATCTGTTTTCAACTGTTGCTGTTGTAGAAACGCTCGCACACACGTGTCAGGGTAATGAAAACATTCAATGAAGACAAATGAGGAGTTCAGATGTTGACCTTAAGTTCAAGTGTGTTGGGAAATCTGCATACATTTCAACTGTCTTCAGTATAGATCGTGAGTGTCTGCAGCAGATGTTATGTGGCCCGCTCATGTATACTATTGAACAAAGATTACACAACATTTAAAGAAGTTTAAACCTCGAACAAACCGTTGATGACAAGACTAGAAGTAAAATGAAAACACAGAAAAGGGAAGCTATTAACTATTGAATGACTTTACAGTCTGTACGTGTAAACGTTCAGAATTTAGTGCTGAATTAAAGCTAGAGATGCTTCATAATTTGAACTTCTGAACGAGATGTCACTTCATTAAACGGCTTCTCCTAGAAAAAAAGTTTGGACATGAAAATTAAACGAAAAATGTGTTTTCTAATTTAGTGACTTTAGCTTCATTTTGTATCTACATTTCCTGTCTCCACTTTACTTCTGCGTCCTAAGCATGAAAAAAACTTCAATGGTCAAAAGCCAAATGAATATATAAGGGGGAGACTTTTTTCCAAATCCATCTACGGTAATCTAGAAGATCCTGGATTGTAAAAAAAAAACCCGCAAATAGGCAAAAACCTTTCCTATCCTTGGCATTTTTGCATGAAATTGTTAAAATAAACTTGTCAATTATTGTCTTTTTGATTTCTTACTTTCTCCAGTCATAACACATTCAGTCTAATTTCTTGAATGATTCTTGAATGAAGCTATTAGCGCAGTAATCCGTAAGAGATAAATGCTACTGTTTTCCAGTTGCAAATGATTTGACATAACTCGATTGAGTTGCCCTCATTAACGCAGAAAAGCTATAACTGTCAACATTTTGTCATCCATAATTGTAGTATTTATCTTCCCTTGACCTTAATATTTTGTGAGCAGAAAAACATTTGCTCAGTTCCCGCCAGAGTTCAGATGTGAGCTGTGAGTTTTCATTTAACAATCCAAAGGAAAGAACACGAAGACTCGCTCAAGATGTCCGACCGCTCTCCTCAAACACTGATCTCATCCAACATGTGCTGCGATCGCATCAATCCGCAGCTGAGGGACCGACGCCAACGAGTCACGCGGACCTGTCAAACGTGTGGAAATGTTTTTGTTGCGGACAAACTGATTCTCAACTGTGATCAACTGCCACGTCGCTGTGAGCGTGTGCCAAGTTTTGCAGTGGAATTTTTCTGTTTTCATTTTATTCTCTGGAATTTTGCAGGAACACAGGAGACACATTCTCTGGACTTGATTGTGGAAGTTTACAAACAAGATGGAATCATTGAACTAGACAAATTTAAATCAATAGACAAACCTTTTTAGCTCCTAAGAAACTATTATAGACTCTCACCTACAACAGGGTTATGGAGTAATTTTTTTAAAGACACATACATTTAAAGTAATACAGAGCGTGTCTGTGTTTCTAACATAAGAAGAATCGAGCAGGCAGACTTTAAAGTGCAATTGAATCAACTCTTCTCACCCAACAGCGTGTGGTCGTTGGTAAAGTTGACGGCTTGTTTCTTGGTGATAATGGCTGAGGATCGATAAACTATATGCCTTCGTCCTTCTTCATCATCAGCTTCTGTCGTCTGTTGATGCAACGGCTCAATGAAAAACTCGTCCTGGTCTGTCCGGATGATTCCTGCCTGCAACACAGAGAAGCTACTGGATTTACACCAACTAAAACATTTCCGCTGTTATCTTTAGTTTGTCTAGGGATAGAATACTGAAGTCCTCCACACAGTTTTCTCCTCTCACATCCATCTGCCAACATGAGTCCAGTGCCATCAAAAAATGAGTGGGAAAATAACCGAAGCCCAGGTTGGAGAGAATCATAGAGGACAAGATCAAAGACTATCAAGACCAAAACAAGGCCTTGAGACCTTGAATAAGTGGTCTTGAGATCTGGAACACTACTATTCTTATTCTTCTGAATAGGCAGAAAACAGTGGTGCATTCACTACTCCCTAATAATGAATGCTAAATTAGTGTTACAGTCTTTTAAAAGGTTCAAATGTGTTGTTGTTGTTATTATTATTATAAGTATTATTATTTAAACCAAAACGACCAAATACTGTAAAAACAAAAAGGATGGATTTCGATAACTCTTGGTGTGATGTCACCTTTCACATCTAGGTCCCGCTACCGTTCCTTTTATCAAAGGGGGCCTTTCGTGAAAAAAGTTTAGACACTGTTGTTCTTATAAAGATTTAAAAGTAAAATATCATATTAAGATTTTTTTTAAGTAATCAGTAAAAAAATTAGGTTAGAATTAGGGTCACATTTTTGGACTTCAATTAATTTTTTTATTTTCACTTAAAGCGACACAGAAAAGGGTGATCACAGCATTATTTACCAACTAGGACACACAGTAGGGTCGTACTAACCCATATGAATGAGTAATACTTGATGATGAAAACCGCCATTCAATTGACCTGAATTTCTGCATCAAATCTAAAATTACAAAGCAAAAAGGTATAATGTTGCTCTAAAATATATGCAAACTATCCTAACACTTTAAAAATTTCGCCACAAGAAACGTGACAATCAGGAAATTATTAGAGACTTTAAATAAGCCGGTTTTAAACCTCTCAAACATTGAGATGACTCAGCATTTCTGAGGCATGGCTCAGCGACTCTGCCCCCCTCTACTGTTGCTGTTTTTGTGTCCACCTGGAATCAGACTCTGTTTCATCAGCTGCTGGAAAATTCTCCTGTTTCTCTTTGCACTTCTCGTCTTTCCTTCACATCTGGATTCCATCAGCATCGCGACAGTGTACAAGAGGTAACGGCTGCGCCTCTCGTCGGGGTCCGTTTGAAGATGGCCGTAATGTCTTCAAGGCGCCCCGATATTGTGACACATTTCTTTATACTAGGTGGACAGAGTTCTTTATTGCTTTCAGCTGCTCGTGTGCAAAAAAGCATCTGTCCAAATATTTGAATCCGAAGATGATGATGTTAGGATTTTGTTATTTCTTTGGTCATGAGTTTATTACAAGTTTATTTAATTTCATCAACAGGGTGAGGCCGGACCTGCACTTTACTGAAAGACAGCTTAAATTATTACGAATACAGAACGGCTGCATGTGTTTAAAAGAAAAGTGGAACACTTGAAAACAATTGAGCAGATACACAGATGGGCAAAAGAATATTTATACAAGACGCTCTTTCATTATAGTTCATATAGGGTTAAGGTGATTTATTATTAACGTTGGCATTATATATTTTGCACATATTACACTAATTAAACAATGTTGTGTAATGTAGATTACATTGAATAGTTGAATAGAACTAGAAATAGGTTTTGTTTGACTAGAACCTTTTCAAACATTTCTTGAATAAAGATTCGTTTTTGAGGATAAAAAAAAAAGAAGAAAAGTTGTTCATTGTTGGGATTTCACTGAAACTGCCGGTTGGTTAAGAAAAAATAGTTAAATCGCCAAGTTGTTTCTGGTGACTACGTGAGTCATGAAAGGGTTGACTGAAATCTATGATGCAAAATTGTCAAATACAGCTTGTGAATTTCTCTTTACAAAACAAGAGAAATACTTAGTTGAATTAGTTACTTTAAAGTAACAATAAAGTAACTTTTTGTAAGAGAGGGATAAAGGCAAAACATGGACAAAAGTCACCTTTTTTTTACTATTGATCACAGAAACCTTTACAATAACAACAATAAAAGCTATTAAAAACCAAAAGTGTTAAATAAAACAAATAACTAAAATAAGGGAGAGAAGACAACAGTGAACTAATCAAACCCACAATGTAAACATAACCAAAATGAGTGAGTTTAAAATGAAGCCATCATTTAAGAAAATATTATAAAAATGAAAATGTGCCAACATGTGTTAGGGCACACAACGTGTACCACGGATAAATCAAGTCCAGACTTTCTTCCTTTTTTTCACCAGAAACAGATGGTATAACCCCAAAACTGGAGCAGAGAACTGACTTCAAAGATCAGTAAAAGGAGCAACAGAATATTGGCATTCGGGAAGGTTTGATCAAATATTGCAAATCGTAATCAGGCCGGACATGAACTAAAATGACTGTATCGGAAAATAAAAACAATTCAGTTACTCAAGGTAATCGTCATAGGCCATGGAATTTCAGACAATAATGTTTAGTTAAAACAATTGTGCGTCATAAAAGATTCTCTAAGCTTCTTCTTCTGTTGTTGAAAAATCAAATCCATTTGTGAGATCAAACAGTCACGACAGTCCCCGTGTTCTTCCAGACACACGTGTCTTATGAAAACAAAATAGAAATCAAGAAAAAAGGGGATTCATTTTAAGCCTCTCTCACCTCCTCCTCTAGTTTGAAAGGGGGAACTCGAGGACACGACACCGACTCCCTCAATGCTTTGTCTTCTCAATTATGCCTTCAGCCTGTGTTTATGGATATATTTTGCTTATTTTGTCGTTCAGAACTGTTGGTGAGTTCGAGCTTGTGGTGGAGAGTTTAAGTGATGTGACGTCAGCTTATGTAAAGATGATTAACACATGTGAGAATAGAATGGAAACTGCAGTCTGGTGGACTTTTCCATCCTCCGAACTGCTTCTTCATAAATCTGACTCGTGGCTGCTGTCAGATCCACAGAGGGATCGGAAAAAAAAAAAGACCCCGACCAACTCTTACTTCGCCTGTTGCAATGCAGAGACAACCCCTTCTGGGATGATGCAGTGCGAGAGGCATTTTAGGGGAACGGACCAGATAAGGTTTTGGCAACACTGTGCAGAGCTCACAGACACCGGCCCACTGGGACGACCAGGGCCAGTTAACGTCACAGCGAAGACAGCTGTGAACTTTCATCCAAAGTTTTTCACAGAAGAAGAGATTAATTCAAAAACCATGAACCCTTAAAGTATCGCTGTTATGCTCATTCTAATTTTTGGAGCTCTGGAAAATGTAAATATATGTCAAACTGTACGTAAAAAGTTCCAAAATGTAAACTAAAGTGACCAGAATGACATAACGTTTCAATGTAAATGTGACTTTTTTTTGTCATTTTTACAAACTCATGGAACATTTGTTCATCCAAAGACCCACAAAGAATTTGCATTAGCTTTAGGAATATTTCCAGATCCATATCCACTAAAAATTATAATACATTATATAGTGTTTTTGTTATATTAAAAAGCATCATTTCATTGGCAGTATATTATTCCTAACCCTTGTGACAGCCTCCCTGGGTTCTATAAATACATAAGCAGAGGCAGAGGTCGTTCACCTGGACCAAGAGACAACACAAGGAATACTACAAACACATTCATTTTTGGGACTTCAGGTCACCTTGACACTGAGATAACACAAAGGTTGAACATAATACCAATGATTTTTGTTCATCATGATTCTAGTAGACCAAAAAAGTATTTCCACTGTGATATGGAAACATCTGAGACGTAAGTCATTACGTGGTCATTTTTCCAGGTTTTCGAAATGCAACTTTTTTCCAGTTTTTTTTTCTCCAGTTTAAATTTTGAGAAGGAATGTAAACCTTCATTGGAGTACATTGACCTCCCACTTTTTTAAGATCTTAGACGAAAAACATCCAATAGCATTGTGTGAAATTTTATAGCTCGGTTTATTGTCGCCGTCGCACACGATGAGCCATGTTTAAAAACTGAAAAATGCACTTATAAAAACCGAACTTAAAACGAACAAGCACCATTTCCAGATGGAGATAAAAACCGAAGGTTGGTGTTTTTTTCTCTGGCACTCATTGTTCTTGGTTAAGAATAAAAAAAACACCATCTGGATCTTATCGCTGCAAGATTCAAACATTTAGTTCAATGCTTGAATATTTTAAGCTGTTTGTGAGTAGAACTGTATGTGAACATCAAGGCGAAGATCTTGTAAACACAAAAATTCTATAATTCTTAAGTTCCTGAAATTGTGTTCAACACAAAATACTATCTCATCATTTGACATTCTTTAAAGGTTAAAATCTAAGTCTACCTACCAGTCCGTCGCAGTTGCTAATGGCGACCGATGTGTCGGCCATATTGGAAACTTCCCCCGTGTAGAAACATCCGGCTTCTTCTATTGGCTGAGAGTTTTTATCCCCAGACTCCTCCCACCACTCCATGGTGGCCGTCGGCGAGACGAGACGCATGTTCGGCCGGAGCCTCAGGTGGAGCTCCTGACCGAACACCGTCACGTTGTAGAAAACCTCTTTGGTTTCCCTCCGCAATGTTTCTTCATCATAATGTGCAGTACCGTGGGTTTCCTCCGGGGGGAGTGCATTTCTTTTCCGGCGTTCCAGGTGTTTTGAGGTGAGAGAAGCAGAAAGGAAGTGACCTGCTGAGTTGGTCCTGACTGGGCGTACAATATGGAATTCAGAGAGAACTTGATGGAGCGAGTCTGTAAAAAAAAAAAGTATAAAGTATAAGTATAAAAATATTAAGACTTAATCAATAAAACAGCAGAACATGTCCGAGTTGTATTAAATAGTGATGGTCGGATGAAGCTGTTGCTATTTTCACTTGTTTTGAACAACTGTTTTAATGAAACATCACGCAATTTTTAAACTGATGGCGCCACCTGCTGACCTCTAAACAACATGACACTTCTTCATGAAGCGTCATCAGCACAAATATTTTTCAAACTTTTATCTGGTTTATTTGACAAACATTCAATATTATTTTATTTCCAGAATATTTTTTTTACCATTATTTTCTGTTATATTAAATTATACTTGTTTCGAAAGGCCAAATATGCTATTGACTTTTTCTACTTTTTCTTGAAAATATGAATGAAAATATGATAATTTAATAATAATATAATATAGTTAATATCAGTAGTGTGTAGGGCTGCACGATATATTAAAAAAATATCGATATCGCGATGTTGGCACTTGCGATATGCATATCGAGAACATGTTCGATAATTAATAATTAATTAATATCGACATCGCACTTCAAGACACCAACCTAGTAGTTTGGTTCTAATATTATCTAATAATAACTCAATTATTATTTAGGGTGCATCTATTTTTGTGTTGCTTCATACATGCATGTGATTTGTTTTATTTATTTAAAATATTCTGTGGGTTTATTTATTTATTTCAGTCTCTGTAACCTGTGTCTTTTTGTTTCAAAGTCCTCATCTAAGTTAATTTCACAAAATATGTCCAATATAATGTCCATTTTGGCATCTCCTGCACTGGTGGTCAGCAGCACTTCTGTAACAACAAGTCAGGGTGTGTTTGAGGTCTGAGCGGCTCCGCAACTATGTTGAAACCAGAGTTCTCTTCCACAACTCTCTGTCCTCTGTCCAGTTTTACTTTTCTTTTTATTGATTTTATCCAAACGTCCTGTCTGTTTCAATTCACAGAGGCGACACATGCAGGTCAAAGGTCACACATGGTCAAACACGATGATGGAAACACACGTCTGGAAAATTCTGAAAGACGTTAGCATCACCGCACGGAGGCTTCGGTTAATATTTCCGCTAACAAACCATCATCCCAGATGAATTACACACAAGAAGACACACGCTTGAAACACAGACCCGCTTGCACCGGGACGCTAGATAGGAAATATGATCTGAATCCTCAACATTCCTAAACACTGGAGGCATAAACAAAGAGATGTATGGGTAAGAAAAGTTTCCTTCTGCTACTAGAGCACACTGGCAGGCGGTGAGCTGATGACATATTTAAGTGTCAGGAAAAGTGAGAACTTGTGACACAAACCAACCACAAACGTTTGTAGCGCAAGCTGTGAATCACTAAGACGTGTTTAATGGACAGCGAGAGGCACTAGTGAACTTAGTACTGAGCATTCCAGACAACAACAAAAAAAATAGCTGCACACAAGTGGCAGTTGGTGGTTAGTACGAAGTCTAACAAGCGGAGGATGGTTCTGTTATCTTGGTGATGATACAGAATTAATCTGAGTCAGCCACATTTTTTTCCATTCTCACTCATGGTCATGACCAAGAAGAAGGTCAGTTCAAGCCTCATGTGAAGATGTCATCTGGTGTTGCAGGCTGGGAGGAGACGCTGGAGCAGATGGAGAGATGCTTTCAAGAAATGTATATGCAGTTTTAGCAATGTGGCTTGTTAACCTGGTTGACTCTTTTTCTGACTTCCACTTATACTACTGACGTTTTTTCAAGCTCAATCACATTTTAAGTAGAAAAATAAATGGTTAAAAAGCATTTTTTAACTCTAATTATATATATAATATAAAAATAAAGAAGAAAAAAAAAACATTTTAAGAAGAAACTTTCACTCTGGGACTTTTCAGATTTAAGACAGTTGACAAGTCACTGTCTTCATCAGTTGTTTTTAGCTGCAGTGGTAGGACCTGCAACAGTCGCTGAACTGAAACTAACATTTATTATCATTTATTTACTATGCAAAGCCTTAAACTAATGATTGCCTGATGAAGCTTCAGAAGCAGTGTCATGTTGTGTAGAGGTCAGTAGGTGGCGCCATCCGTTTAAAAATGACAGACTCAAATCGAATACACCTTAAATATTAATATATAACTCACTTTACAACTGGCTCTCCCTTTGTCTTACTCACTCTCAGTGAACTCAGCTGGTGTTTACATCAGTGGAATGACTTAGAAAACTGCGTTTTAAATGATGGTTTAGGAGTTACTGCACAGTCAGTGGTATAAAGATTGAAATATATTTTTTATAGTTTTTTTCACTACTTCATCCCTGACTCCAGGACAGGTCGATTATTAAAAAAAAAGTTTTGGCGTTCAGGATTAGGTTGACCCTAAATAAAGAGTGGAAACGCTCAAGATATAGACTCTTGTTGTGTTGGTTTTTCCTTTTATCTTCCTGTTGAAGTAAAAAGTGTCCCAGAAGTTAATATAAAAACAATGTCTTAAAACAATCATACAATCAATCTATACAGTAAATACACATTTTAAATAAGTTAAAAAAAATGTTACGTATTGTTGCTTTAAAACCTCCACTAGCCAGAAAACAACCCAACATATACTACCATGTTTGGCAGGAATATGCATAAAAGCTGCTGTGCAAGAATATCAACCACAAAAGCTGTGGCATCAAGAAGAGATGTTGGATCAAGTTTGCACTCACCTGTGTTGTCAGAGATATACACTGAGTGCAAACAGACGATCTGCAGGAGAACGAATAGAAATCCACACAGAAGCTTGTCCATGTTGACAATGAGAACCGGGGACAGGTGGACGAACTGGACTGAACTGTCAACAGACTGAACTCTCAGAGCCTCCTACGATCTGTCTGCGTCTCTCCTCCCTCGGTGTCTGTCTGTCTGTCCTCCCACTCGAGACTTGAACCTGCAACAGAACCACCACGATCGGAAAACCAAAGTCAACTAAACCAAGCAAACGTTTATTGCTCTATGAGCAACGTTGCTTCATCACGTGACATTGAGAATGCGCGGAATCATAAGTTCAGATTTAACAATACAAAAAAAACCCCACATGACATGTGACTTATAGCGTGTACTTTGTCTCCCCCTTCTGGATAAAACTGAACATAGCTTTTTAAATTTACACTGGACAAAAAAAGCCACATCAACGCCATATGAACACAAAACAACTATTATAGACCATTTCAAAATGCTTGAAAAATGTTAAGTAATTTATATGTATCTAACGCTTTTCTAGACCAGGGTCACAAAGCGCTTAAACAATCAAAAAGAAAAGAGAATATATAAATATATATATATATATATACATATATATATATATGTATATATACTAAAAAGATCAATATAACACCGAGAAAAACACAGGTGTCCCAGAAAATCAGGGAAAAGCCTGCACGAATAAGAAAGTCTTAAGATGTTTCTTGAAGGAGTCAGTAGAAAATAAAAATAAGAATTATATGTTTTTCCCTGTATGTGTTCGCTTTTATTTAGTGTTTGGCTGATGAAGCTTCTTTGTTTATTAAGTCTTAAGATTTATTTATTAAGATTTAGTCTTAATAGATAAAATATAAGACTTAAATAAAAATAAGAGTTTATAATGGAACAAACGCTTCCTCATTTTCAATGTAATATAATAATAGTAAAATATACAATATTATAGTAAAATTGAAGTAATCTCCTCGGTTGGATCCGGTTAGGTAAAAATAAACTAAATGAGATATTCTTATAGATTATCAGTTATTATATGATAACATAATTTGTAAAGAAGGAAGGGAATACAAGTAGTGATGGTCTGATGAAGCTTTGTGAAGCAGTGTCATTATTTTCAAAGTCCACTAAATGGCGGTCTCTTCAATAATTTCCTTTGAACACCTGTTCTACTTTATAATAATAATAATCTCTATTTATATAGTGCCTTTCTAGACCAGGGTCACAAAGCGCTTTGACAGCCATAATACATTGTTTTAGAAATTTAGAAACTGATGGTGCCCCCTACTGACCTCTAAAATCATTACACTGCTTCATGACACTTCATCAGCCCATCACTAAATAAAAGCGAACACATACATGGAAATACATATAATATATGTGTGTTTATTTATTTATTCCCCTTTTTGTATGGAACTGTGTATTGTATTAGATTCTGATTTTGCATTTTATTGTATTTGTTTTCTGAATTTATATTATTTTCTTATATACTCAAGTGAAGTGAAACACATGGTTAGTGTCATTAATTAAAAAAAGGTCAAACAAGGTCAAAAAGGTGGTTCTATAATCCAAATAAGATGTCAATTAGAAATGTTTTAATGCTGTTTCAAAGGGAGGTTTTATTGATTTCAAGTCACATGCTTTATTTATGCTTTGCAGCCACGTTTAAGATGTATCAATAAAACTTATTTGAATTAACCAGTAATGGAGAAATATGTCATCATAACCACACCATTGCAATGAATACAACACATACTTTTTGTTCTTGAGTTGCACTCGACTTTTATATTAAGTGTTGTGAAAGAGTTTTTCAATATTGACTAAAGTAAAATGTTCCAGTATGTCTGCTGTTGACATTTTCTTAAATACATCGAACCTCGTTGTTGCCTCCAGATCGCTAGGGGGCGCTGAAACTCAGTTCATGATTGACTTGAAACCGGAAATCGAATCTCGTTGTTCAAACAAACATGGTGTCGCTCAGTGAGGAACGTGAACGTGAATGTTAGCAATTAAACCAGCATAGGTCATATATCTATTTAATCCAGTGACGTGTTTCCCATTTAATGGCGTTCCGTGTTTGTAACCGGTTTCTCAGAAACTCGTATATTTCCTCCCGTCATGTCGTGTCAAAACGTGTCCCTGGATCATGTTTACTTTCAGGTCTGATTCTTTTTTCTGTTCCTTCTGTCATTTAATTGTTGATGTTCAGTGTAGATTTATACTATGTATATGTGATATATGTATTGTATATTTAAAGTCAACTTTTGTTTAAGTATTTTAATTATTAAAGTAATCCATTAAAATGCAGTATATTAACCATCTATTTTGTTAATTTTATAAATACGTTCCCTTAAATAAACTTATGATTTTTATGCAATTTAGAAAATATGTTTTTGTGAATTAATGGACTTATTAGTTCACCGTAAACTCCATCAGCCATATTTACAATATTTCCTTTTTTTTGTTGTTGTTTTACAGAAAACTCCCTCTGCTGTCCAAGTTCATTTGTCATCTATCCAGTCTGCTTCATTTCGTCTGAGACGTTACTAAACCGACTGTCCAAAAGCAAAGTTATTCAGGACAGAATCCTCAACAATGATCTGCCGTCCATCCTTCCTACTGACACCAGTAATACAAATTTGACATTCTATCCATGTATCATCAGAAACGATCGTGCTCCTTAACTCTTCTGTTTGTTTACAGGTGAACAGTTGTCTTTGTTAGGGAAAACACCTGACCAGCCTGAACATTCAAAACTGTTGAGAGTCGCTTTAATAGGATCTCCAAATGCTGGAAAGTCCACCTTGTCCAACCAGATACTTGGCAAACAGGTTTCCAATTCATTGATGTTTTTTAATGTTTTAAAATTGACAGCTTTTTTGGGTGCACTCTTGCAAAGTATTTTTAATTTAAAATGATCCTTTTTTCACTATTTACTGTGTAGTTTAACACATGATATGTAGCCTTTATTGTGGGCCAAGAATTCAAGTCCTCTGTTATGCTCTATCAGGGCTTTTACATTTGTACATTTTTTAAAACCACAGTATGATTATTTACTCTTCCTGTTCTTCTATATCCATCACCAACAAACACACTAATCATGATCTTTGACACAATTGCGAGATTTAAGGTTATCTTTAAATGATTAATACTTTAGTGCCACATCTTTGAATTCATTTGTGTTATTACATTATATGTTTTCTCTAAGAGGTTCAAATTGCAGATAAATAATCGATAATTTCTTAGTATTTCTAAACTTAATTGATTGTGAAGTTTTGTTTTACTGTTTGTATTCAACATTTTCTGTGTTTAATTGGCCGTTATTGTTTTAAGGTGTTTGCTGTGTCAAAAAAAGCCCACACAACCAGATCTAAAGCTGCTGGGGTTCTGACAGAGAACGCAACTCAGATCGTAAGGAATTAATACTTGCTTTGATTGTTATTTTTCCGGGAAGAATTTATGTATGACCTTGCTTTAATTTCCTTTTTTATTTTTTGTGAAGGTTTTACTGGATACACCAGGTCTGACTACAGATGTTAAAGCCAAAAGGTTCTGTCTAGCTTTCATTTAAATGCTTGAATATGAGAGGATTATTATGATTTTATTTAGTCAAACATTTGTCTTGACAGACACCAGTTGGAGAAATCGCTGCTTGTGGATCCATGGAACACGGTTAAAGAAGCTGATCTTAGTAGGATCCTCTTTTTTTCTGTCATCTAATCGAAAGCTGTTAAAAACAACGTTGACTTTTTTTTCTCAGTTGTCGCCATAGTGGATGTAGCTGAAAAATGGACGCGCAGCAAGCTGCACTCGGAGTTGCTCAAGTGTCTCACTCAGAACAATAAGATCCCAGCAATACTCGTTCTAAACAAGGTATCTCATGAGGGGCTGGTGCACATAACAAGTAATAAAATAGTTAAAAAAGAGTTTTTCTTCACCCATTAATCTGCATTTCAGGTCGACCTGGTGAAGTCTAAGAGCCAACTGTTGGACATCACGGCTGAGTTGACTTGTGGGTTTGTGGACAACAAGAAACTGCGAATACGGCCGGCGATCAAGCCTCCGTTGGCCAGAAACAAACCAGGAAGGAAGCCGCAGGAGGTGCTTTCACTGGATGACTCGGGTCTGAGCGATTCTGGTTTTACTAAAGAGCCGCTGGATGCGGAGAATCAGAGTGGCTGGCCTCACTTCAAAGAAGTCTTCATGTTGTCTTCACTGAACCAGGAAGACGTGCAGACCCTCAAGGCAAATTTTACTTGTTACACTTTTATCAACTTTTTATCTATTTAATTTAAATTTTTAAAAAAATGTCTGCCTTGCTAAGTTGTCACACGGTTAAATAGAGTCAGTACTTTGGAAATCATTGTGATCTTATTTTGTATTCTTTTAGAATTACTTATTGTTGGCAGCCAAACCTGCACCCTGGGAGTACCACAGTGAGGTTCTGACCGACCAGACTCCACAGCAAGTGTGTTTCAACACGATATGGGGGAAGCTGCTTGAGTTCCTGCCACTGGAAGTTCCTTATTCTGTAACTTACGTGAGTCTTTTGAGTTTGGATAATTGGATTTCTGATCTGATAAGTCAATTAAACGTACATAATGTATATATATATATATATGTATATATATATATATATATGTATATATATATATATATATATATATATATATATATATATTATCATGTACTTAAATTAAATATATTATTGGTTCTTAACTTAACTTGAAAAGTTTCTCTGGTCTGCTTTTATTTACAGTATGTATTTAATTTTTTTTTCCAATGTATTTTATTATTTTTGAACCCCTAGTTTAAACTAAAACATGTGCCCAAATGATTTGTTTGTTCTTTTAATTGAATATTATTGTGTTTATATATTTTTATTTCATTGGGAAAGATTCTAAATTTGAGTCCCTAATTTGTATTAATGATTTAAGATTCCTGGACATGTTGTCTGTACAAGAAAATGGGAACAAAACTTAACCAAGAAATAATAGTTTTAGAATTATTTTAAATGTTTTTACAGTGTCATTTGACCTTTAGGTAACTATAATTTTTAGAGCATGTGCAAGGCTATACGATTAACCACCCACCCAACAGAGGGCAGTATAGCCTCCGTCATACACTCGGTTCACCCCTACAGTACTTATCTCATCAGATCTCGGTACATGGGGAGGGCTCACACATATAATGATTAGAAAGTTTGTTCAATATTTATGGTCAAAACTTGACCCTGAAAAATATATACTTTACATCAGTTATTTTCAAGTATTCAAATGAAACTTTTACTATCATTTAAAATAATATACAACATGAAAAAAAAAAGTTAAAAAAAATTTAAAAAAATGATTCACCATGTGAATAATACATGTTTGATACAGTGATATTTATTTTTAAATCTATTACACTCAATTTGATTGGATGATTTTCATTACTTCTCGACTCAAGCCATGCTAACTTAAATTGAAAAGAAAAAACAATTAGTGCAGTTTATAAGAAGCAGGTGTGTCAGGTGAAAGATTGTAATTTATTTTTTACTTCGATCAAAAGCAGTGCACGGCAGTAAAAGAGTTATGCAACTAGATTAAAAAGATATATTTAGCCGACCAGTCATTTTCAAATGGTGGCCTTCTGTTTTTATTTCCACTGAAAGTTCATGTTGTATTTTTGCATTGAGTTAGTCAGTCTTTACGCTGCCGTCTCCAACCACTTACCATCGATTTATTGATACTAATCTTGCAGCGTCTCTGTATTTCTTCTTATTCTTTGATTATCATCCACCTGTCTTTTTGCCTCGCTCTCGCCCCCTGGAGGCCCTTAACTCTTAAGTATATAGACAAGCTACATGGTTTTATTAGACGCAAAATTGGAAGGGAATTAAGAAGTTGCAGATTATAGTCATGAAATTACATTTATCAAGTTGTTTGTTCATCAACATGATGTTTTTTTTACTACTCCTGTTTTGCCAGGCCGTGGATTACTGGAGGGAAAATGATAAGGGCGAGCTGGAAATTTGGGTCAAAATTCAGACAAAGAAGGAAAGCCACACAGTAAGTAAATTACTACTGATCTATATGGAAGGCTCAACTATGGTTTGTGTGGGATTTATTTAGTGTTGACATTTGCCACACCTACTACTAAAGTCTGGTTGTTTCATTGAGAAGAAATAAGATAATCATAATAAGAATAAACGAGAAGAAAACAAGTTAACTTCATTGAATCAAGGGGTTTGTGCACAGTTAAAAGGGGATAAAACTAAATTTGGGTAAATAAAAAATCTAAAAAGAAAATTAATTAAACTGAATTCTGTGTCAATAGAAATACAGGACAAATAAAGAACAAGAATCGTTGAAAGAAATTTTGGCACTAATGTTAATATTATTTCTTGTCACCAGCATTTTCTGTCTCACTTATGTGTTTGTGGAAATTAAACAAACATTCAGATATGAGAGAATTTCATTGAATCAGTGGGTGGCACAGCCTTAGATTGAAGATATTTGTTTCTGGCTCCCTCTGCTGTCAAAAGTGTAATTTTTCCCAAAGAGTCAAATAATTCTTCCAAAGTCTTAAACCATGTTTTTTTTTAATGTTATTCTTGACATTTTTAATAACGTGATCTCAAACGTTACTTAAGTTCGCATGCATGTTTTAACGTGTTTTCTTACTTTGCAGAATAACCATTGTTGACCAAACGAAAGTATTTAAAAGGTGCAAAATGATCATATGTCAAGAACTGAACCTCTGACATACTGTATCAACTCTTCACTGGAGTTGTAGCTTGAGTCACAATTATTATCTCTAGAATTAGTTCTAGCTAAACCAGGTATTTATAGCCATTTTAAACAAGTTGCTGAAATAAGTAGCTTTTATCAGGTAATAAACGCAACATATTATGTTATTTTGTACAAGTTTTTTTTCACTTTTTGTTTTACTTGCTGTGTTAGAAATATTGAATTTGTGACCCTCTCTGATGTGTTTGTTGCTCTCTCTCCAGAGAATGGTGATCGGCCCCAGGGGTGCGATCGTGTCACGGATAGCTACAGAGGCCTGTGACGATCTGAGTCACATTTTTCAGAGACCAGTGACGATGAAGATCGCGGTAATGCTGGTGAAGCCTGGTGAAGCCTGAGTGAACTCCAGTCAGAGCAAGAACATCAAGATACGGGGGATGAAAACAAAAACTACCCTTTTTTTGTTACCGATTATCAATTTCTGTTCTAAATAATGTAACCATAAAAGTGATAACGTGTTAAAAATAATATACCAAGAGACATCCAGCTTTATCAAATGTTTTATTGATGTATGCATTCACAGTAACACAGTAGTTATTTACAGAATATCTTTCACATGTTTCTGACCATGATAATAAGCTCAGAAAGAAAAGAATCATTTTTCGCTCTCTTTGGTCCTGTTCCTGAAGATATCGAGTGAGAGCCGTAGAACCCTTACCATTACTAAAAACTCAGTAATGGTAACGGTTTGACGGCCCTTCTCTCAGTCGTCCGCTGCTGCTGCCGCCGAGTCGCTCCACGCCGCAGGGTGGATGAGACCCTGGATAGTACATCATCTATACTGTAGTGTCTCATCAATGAACTTACAGTATAAGATGATATCCTGTCCAGAACTCAAGATGTTGTGTCCGACAGCCTCTCCTTGCCTTCTGTGACCCGAGGAGCTGAACTGCATTTAATTCAGGATCCGCAGACCCTCCGTGTCCGTGTACTCGCCGTTGTCTTCTCTCAAGTCCACGCAGCCTCACGACTGTTTTATGGGCTTGTCGCCTGTTCATTAGCATAATGTGATGGTATCTGGGCCGGAGCCTCTTATCTGCTCGCCCCTGTCCACGGTCGGGTCACACCCTCCTCACACCCACAAGGATGGTCCACTGCTAGTCACGACTCCTGTGAGAGTTAAGTGGCGGTTTTATTGACGAGGAGCACGTCGATGATTAAGTCGTTGAAATGTAACCCAGGAAAAACCAAAATAAAAAATACATTTAAAGAAATGATGAGCTTTCCTCAACGGGAAAATTAGGTCAACATTTTTTTCGGGCGTCTATAGCTTTTTTTCCCAAGTTGAAAGTTCACATATGTGTTTCATACAGATTGTTCAATGATAATCAAGTTTATAGTCATTATACTGGTGTTATGAAATTGGCTTTAGACATTTTAAGGAATTAAATAAAATCCATCTCATATATATATATATACTCACTATATATATATATATATATATATATATATGAATAATTATTTGTAAAAGCTTTTCTCAGACCAGGGCCACAAAGCGCTTGAACAATCAAAAACAAACCAAGTAAAATTACATTAAATATATATATATATATATATTGATTATTTATAATTCAATTTTATTGTGTTAATATAGCAGTTTGACATAAACAACCTTTATTTAATTCTTTCCAAAATAGTTTTCCGTTTAACAATAACAAATATGGATTGAGAAAAGTTGAGTGGTCGTTAAAGCATGACAATGTGTTTATTGTAATATTAAATGTGGGATGAGGGTAATTGAACACAAACCATATTTGAACATTCGGTCACAATCTCTACTCTGACGTTAGTTAAGTAACTTTGTAAAAAGGCTGTTGGTGCAGGTGACGACATGAGGGAGTAATCTCACCAGCAGCAGAAATAAACTGACGGATATATAATTTGGCTGTTGCGATACAATTTGAACAGTGGATGTTTCTTAAGTGTTGCCGCATCATAGTCATTGTTGAAGCTCTTACTAAGCACTGAAAGTTTTGAGCAGTTGAATCTGTGTGTCAAACCACATGCATTGTCTTTTTGTGTAATTCTTATGGTCCTTTTGATAGGGTTTTTAAATTAGTCAGATTTTCAAAAAACATTGTCCATGTTTTGGTCTCGTGGATATGCCGCTTCTCTCCTGGGTCTGTTACGAAACTGGTTAAGTGCTCCTACATTTTCCTCCAGATGTTAGGTAGTAATACACTGGATGAAGATTTTTGTGGCTTCATTATAAATGATTAAAACACATGGAAAGGGTACGTATGTAGTAATGAATCTAAAGTGGCATGAAATATATATTGATTATTCATATGTGGAAGTTATTTTGTAAGGGTAACAAATGTGTTCATTTAAGTGTCTCTTAAATTGATCTTGGACCTTTATTGTATCATCAGTATGTCTGTTTGTACAAAACTCTCTTCATTTAAATACAATATATATATATATACATATATATTGTACATTATGTACATTGCAAAATGTACTTAAGCCCCCGCCCACTCATCTGCGATTGGTCAAACATAAAGGTTTGTCACCGCACGGTCATTAATCCCAGAAGTCTACACCTCAATGCGACTCGTTGTATAAAAAAAGTGGTTGTGTTACAAAGTGTTAACTTAGCATCTACAAATGTTATCTACTTACTTACGTAGAGCAAAACTGAGAAATAATTTCCACCAGCCATTTATTTAAACTACACTACAGCAGTAAATGTGGAAATATCTAACTCATAGGAGACTCATCAAATACATGAATTACAAGACATCGAGAGTACTCCAAAGAGTGAAGACTTAAAATACTACTGGCTTGTAAACGCTTAGAGTACAAAACACAATTAACCCTTGTGCCACTCTGGGTGGCCTGAAAACAAAATTTGTTTAAGGTATCCCTTGTGTTGCCCCTGGGACAAAGAGGTGAACCTGAAACACATTTGTTTTTCTAGACTTCAATAGTATAACTAAAACGACATCTTATACATGGACATAAAAACAAAATAACAGCATCAACATTGAGCACAACATAAATAATGACATGAATAAGAAAACAAATAATTACACTAATGACAACAGCAGCTCCAAAGATTCTAAGATCCTCAACAATAAAATCCTAAATTAAGTTGTTGGGTGATATCTTTGAGTTTCCATACCAGAAAACATCCTGGCATCTTCCTAAGCTCCTCTATACATGCAGTCATGAATAAAAAAGGCAAGATACCTACGGAAATAATAATGGATATTAAACTATAATTACATATATTGTAACTAAATGATGTCCAAGAAAAGCTTCATTGAGGTCTAGTAAACCGAGATGCCTTCCAGAATATCTTCATCAACCATGCGAATAATGGTCATGTTTTTTTGTTGTTTTTTTTCTGACTCATCGTCACTTAGGTCATTGATCAACAGGCAACAAGTAACACAGAAGAGAAACTGGTGAAACCTTCATCATTTAATGATAAAACACTCGACCTATCTGGATGGTTACCATGGTGACACACTAGTGAGTGTGATGGCATGAGGTCAAAGGTGTTTGAGGCAGATAAAGAAAGAGGGTGGGAGCAGGATCAGGGCAGTTATGAACACTTTCTACTGCTATCTTCCATTTTCTTCTACACATTTTCTTCTAGATAAGTTGTTGTCGGGTGGAGGACATTTGACGAGATGGTTTATAAAAATTGCTTCCACGCGGTTGTTATTTCGGATGTAATTTTATCAACAAAATTAGCAATATTATAATATACAATTTATATCAAAGGGTTGATGTCACCATGTCAAGCAATTACAAGAATAAAATAAACTAATAACACATTTTATTCGATATATTTTTAGATTCACCTAGAACTTTAGAGTCACGCTTCAAAAAACCTGTGACTTAAAATAGGTATTTTGTCTCCCCCCTCTGGATGAAACTTAATACAGCTCTTTAATAAATAAAAAAAACAAAACATATTATTCTTGTCTTCTCGGCCATGTTAAATAAATAATGTCGATATCACACTCCGGGAAAAAAGTACTTTCTGTTTATTTCGTGTTAAATTCAATTTTTTAAGTAAAATTCAAGCAATATTATAAAAAAAACAACAAAAAAAACGTCTGATTTCACATTATTTTATACATCTATGCCACTCGCTTTTCGAAAATGACATTTTATATCATTTAAAAAAAAACAACTCAGTACCTAAGTTTATTTTACATGAAAAAATATGTATAATAAAAACACACTGCCATGCTAATACCAACTAGCGCTGATGCTAATAATGAAATAACTGTATAATGAATCAATAATCAAAAATGTTTTTGTGTCGATGTTATTTACATTTGATAGCATTCGTCTGTTTGATTCGTGGGTTCATTCTGGATGGACCAATCAGAAGTAAGAATTATGGTCAAAGGAGAGTCAATGAGGAGAGGGAGCGTCGAGTGTCTGCAACCCAGGAGACGAAGGATGAAACTCGGGCGTAAACCCCAGGTTTCCCGGGGAGTCCGCAGCCCTTGCCGAATGATGTCACACCTACCAGGAGCCAATAAGAGGTCAGCATGTTTTGAGGTGGATTTTTGATGTTAAGAAATGGGAAAACTGACCAATCAGGCTCCAGTAACCATCAACCACCGTCATCAGAGGACCCCCAGAGTCGCCCTGAAACAGTGGCTTCCATTAGGACATATGCAGGTAAAACTAAAGATGTCTTTGCTAGCTTGCTAGCTTACTTCACTTTGCTACCTTGCTACCTCATTTCTCGGCTAGCTTGCTAGCTAGCTAACTAACGCAGAGTATTCACTTTGCTACCTTGTAAGAATATTTCTCTGCTAACTAACACTAAGTCTATTGACATTGCTAGCTTGTAAGAATATTTCTCTGCTAACTAACACTAAGTCTATTCACATTGCTAGCTTGTAAGAGTATTTCTCTGCTAACTAGCACTAAGTCTATTCACATTGCTAACTTGCAAGAGTATTTCTTTGCTAGCTAACTAACTAGCGCTTAGTATATTCAGTTTATTGACTATTTCAGTCTATTTAGTTTAAATTTATCTAGCATTGCGTCAATTCACTTTGCTACCTTGCTACGGTATTCTTCTGCTAGGTGGCTAACTAACGGGGTGTCTATTCACTTTGATAACTTGCAAGAGTATTTCTTTGCTAGCTTGTGCTGAGTCTACTCTCTTTGCTGACTTTCAAGAGTATTTCTCTGCTAGGTAGCTAACTAGCTCTAAATCTATTTACTCTGCTACCTTGAAAGAGTGTTTCTCTGCTAGCTAGCTAGCTATCGCTCGAGTCTATTCACTTTGATACCTGACAAGAGTCGACGCCGCCCTCTGGGTACCCTGCACACATCATCATGGAGGTGATGTTGTACTCCGGTAACTGGAGTTGACACTGATCCTGAGCCACCAGAGGAACCTGGGCCTCCTGGAGGATGTTTGCAGTAGAACCTGAAATGGACAGACAAGGTAGCAAAATTCAGAGAGACAGATATAGAAGCTTCAGAGGTGATTGACGAGTAGACAGATGGGATGTCTTACCTGTTGTGTCGCGTCCCCATCCAGCGATGAAACATTTCTGTCCCGCAGGGAAGTCTTCACCTTCTTCTGGCAAACACACTGGCTGCACCAACTCTGAACACACACATAAACAACACACTGTTTTTTAGTTTCTGACTGTCTCACTAAGTCTTGCTGCTGACCAGTGAAGTTGACCGGCGTCTTCAGGTGCATCATGGCGGCGTCGGCCTGCTTGGTTAGTCGGTTGTACAGATGGTGGATGACGATTTGGTCGATCTGTCGCGTCTGAGCTTCCAACTCATTCACTTGAGAGTGGAGACCCAACTTTGCGGACCACAGCTGCGGGTGCAGGTTCTTCCTGTGACAACGACCTCACCTGTTACTGACTTGGAAGCTTTTTGGTCGTCATGGTAACGCTCACCCGTAGACACAGTGTGCGGCGGTCAGCAGCCATTCGTTGTCAATCAACGAGGCGCCGCAGACGTGGCGACCCCTCCAGTGCAGCGAGACGGCCCATGGCCACGCCCCCTTCAGGGCATCCACTCCGCCCACCACTCTTTCACCTGATCAGGAACTTCAAGTTAACCCAGAAGCCGATTATGTGACTCCTTTATCTTACCGTCTTCTGACTGGTCAACTGTCCTTGTGGGCTTCTTTACAAAACTCACACCACACGCTGAAACGAAGAAAATCTTTCATGTTATTAATAAATTGATTTTGGTACATTTTGTTTCTTTATTATCCCAATAAAAAATTGATTGAACATTTCTTTGAATAATGGATACATATGAAAAATGGTTGAATAATTAAGAGACAAACTTTTTTTTTTCTTTGATTCATAATGTGTTTTTATTGAAGTGACTATTTTTTATTTTGCAGAAGCTTTTTTCTTTGGAATACTAAAGAAACAAATATACCTTTATAAATATTGAGACTTCTTTTTCTCCCATACTAATATTTCTCTTTTAATTTGATTTACATTTGTTTATCAGCTGGACTTAACATATGATTTTGTCAGAGGTGTGCAATAAAATTTCTCAAATCAAAATATAGAAAATTCAAGGCTTCATATGATGAAAAAAATATGTACTATGTATAAATAACATTAGGATTTTGATATTAAGGTGTTATCATTCCATGGAATTATAAAAACTTTATTGTTGATATTTTATTATTCTACAATAAACAAATACTAATTTGAAGGTTTTACTTATTTTTTAGTCTTTCCTTAAATTAATACATCTTAACTAAACTATAAATTGAAAATAGATTTTAAAAAAAATACTCACGTTTGTTGCCACAGGTCAAAGATATCACTTTCTCACTGCTGCACGTTTTGCTGTTTATAAAAGAAAAAGAAGGTTTTTAATCACGTCCTCTGGTTTTCATGGTGCTCAGTACCTGGCACTGGCATCCAAGCTCCCGTTCTTGTTGACCGTGACGATCGTGAAAGGAGGATCTTCAGGACGAGCCGGGAGCGAAGTAGCTTCTCCTGACCTGAGTGGGGACATGCGATGCAAGTGAAGCGTCAAGGATGACGATCATCCACCAGTGATTTCAGTAAAGCTGCAGTTATGTGTTATTTCACTGGCTATTTATCAGATAATCTCGGATTCTAAGATGACTCAATGTTAGCTTTCTCTTTCTAGTTTCATCTGGCACGACCCAAAATGAAACCAGTGACCTTATATTCCAAGAAGCTTCACCCCTTCTCCATGTTTCATGACTCAGCTTCGGATTCAGGAAAATGAAATTGTTTCAATTTACTCTCTTTCAAAAATTACACATTTTTTGTTTTCTTGCGATGTGTCCGAGATACATTACAATAATTCTTATGTTATTTTCTAACTAGTGATATATTTTCATATGTTAGTCAAAAGTATTTCATTTGCCAAATGGGCAAAATACAATTTTCTGTCAACTTTGTTAAAAGTCATATTGACACACATGATTGTAATCTTGCCACGTTCGGTAACGATTACCTGTATCCCAGGTACTGGCAGGTGAAGTTGGACAACTCTTGGCTCCAGTTGTCAGCACAGACAGGAAGTAACGATGAGACGAGCTGAAATTTGAGACGGTCCGAGCCTTCAGGTCGTAGCTCAACTGAAAAGAAAAGAAAAGACCGTCAAGTGGACGTAACATGAAACCATTAAAGGACACATGGTTGATTATTTTAAAATTGAAACGTGTTTTAACATCATTAACTTTTTTTTTAAACATTTTATCGTTAAAGCTTAAGAGTACTCTGTAATAAAATAAACGTCATATACTAGTTTAATTTCCTCTATGTAAATACAAGAAAACTATAAACTATGATCCGTAAAATGGCTGCCATGGTGCTTTTTTTCTATTGATTATTTTGTGTGTGTCAGTTTTTTTATTATTATTCTTGACAGACACCACAAAAACAAATCTGGAAAAACACTTGCAAAAAAAGAAATGTATCCTGAAAACAGCATTTTTACACAACAAAGTTAATAGTATTAAAGTTTAAGTTTCTATTAGTGGCACAACGTAACTTTTTTACGATGGTTTAATTTTGTTAGCTACTATAATGTTGCTTCACTACATAACTTTACCACGTTTTTGTCTTATGTCTTGGACTTTTAGAGTTTTTAAATTTGTAACTATGTCAAACGCTTTTTGACTCTGGTCTAGAGATATAAATAACTATAAATATAAATAACTATGACTTACTTACTTACGTACTGTGTGACCCGCTGGCTTTCATATAGGGCAAACTTTAACCTGGAATTTTCCACTAAGGCTATTTCCAGGACAAGAAAAAAAACACAAAGGATTCTTTCTCTTATTTTATAAATAGATGCATATGAGATTCTGATTTGATGGGGTCCCTTTAGTTTTAATGAACATTTACACCGTTGCATCTAACAGTCGGATGAGGCAAGTGTCTGCAGTGTTGATTTAAGAAACAGCAGCCGTTCCTCATAGATGACATTTCCAAGGCTCACTTTCAACGTTCCTTCACATGCTGGCCCCAAATCAAAGACAATATTGTAACCAACATATATGTAGTTATCGGACGACCCTTACCACAGTCGGCTTCATCTGAAGCATCAGAACAGTCGATTTGCCCGTCGCACTCGCTGTTACCATGGATACATTCTCCGGTCCGACACTGGAACTGACCGGTGGCACATGGAGCTGACGACACCAGATGTCCCATCAGCAACATTAACACTTCAATGTCTGATGTCCCAGCTCACCTGGAGACCCCAAGTTGAACCCGGAAGTAAAGTTTGCTCTGAATCCTTTTTTGAAACCTGACTTGTCCGTAAAGAGCAGAACTGTCATACGATTGGTTGTCGAAAACAAATCAGGGGAAGGAAGGTCACTTCCTGTCAGAACCGCTGGAGGAAGACAAATGAGTATATTTGAGGAACAGATACAGAAGAAGGTTACAGATTATGCAATGAAAAGGAACAATAGGATTAGGAACAGGAACCCTCAAAAAACATACCCATTAAAGTCGACTGTGGCCCTGCTCCATCTCGCACCTCCACTGCATCATAATTGGTCTCGATGTCAAAATCCAGAAATTCTAGATGTATGTTGCGACCCGGCTGTGCGTGCAGCGTCCACACACCTGCAGGAACCGAGGATTCAGTTCAACCAATTATATTTTAAATACATTTTTCCAAGATTGCCTGTAAAAACTACTCACATTGGGCGTTGTGACCGTAAGATGTCGGATAATTCGGTGAGCTGAATGTCGAGTTCGGCTCCCAAAGATCAAACGGTCCGCCACAGTCTGCTGTAGAGTCGGAAAACAGCAGTTAAGTTTACAAATGTTTGAATGTGAAACATTTTTTGTTTTAAAAGGGAGGCTCTTTAAACCCCACCTTTCAATAACTGGTATTCAGCTATTAATCCTTGGTAAAATAGGCCTTTAAGACCAGTCACTGGGCCACGTCAAGTCAAATGTTAGAGTTTACTTTTTATTCAAAAAGTTAGGTTGGACAGTTTTTGGCAAAATTAAAGTTATTCTAAATATTTTCGAATTTGAATCTGCTTTCAGAGGAACGCCACAAACGCGGGTTGCCAGCTTTGGACAGAAGACATATTCGGTGTATATGGCGAAGGCTACCTATTAGGTATTTCTGGAAAAATGTAGTAATCAAGGATTATACAAAGAGCTATTGGTTAAGAATTTCAAAATTACAAACACCACCTTCAATTTGTTATTTACTTCAGATCCAGCTATACCTGAAAAGTGAGTTAATGTTGCTTTAACTGTGACTGCATGATTGCAAGAAAAAAAATACTTTTCTTTATTCAGGTCCATTAAAAAAGTTGTTAGCTGCATATTTCCAAGGTTAATGCAAACCTGGCTAGAAAAAGGCATTGGATACCACTTTTTAAGGAAAAATTACCACAAAACTCCCATTATCCAAGATCATTACGGCATCGTGCCACAATGCTTCTAAGAAACTCTGTTGGAAGTGATTAAGTCCACCTCAACTTTTATAAAGACTTTGTGAGATCCAGGAAATGTAGTTCTTACGTGGAATCGGTGCCATGGTGGGTGGGATTGGCACATTGGTTGGTTCCGGCGGGGCGGGGCCGCACGGTTCAGCGGTCAATACAATGTCATCGAGGGCAATGTCGTTCAACCTTCCTCCATTCTTCAAAGCTTCAAACACCACCTGTCAAACAAAGTGCATCGCTTACTATGCCATGTCTGGAGCAAGTTGAGATCTATATGAAGTCACGGACCGAAGCCTCGTCGGTTAGATTCAACGCCACTTGACCGTAGTTCCAGTTGTCACCGTAGTTGCCGTCCTTCTGGAACAAAACACTCGTGGAGGACCTTTGAACAAGCAGGACTTTAAGCTGGTGGACTTCCTTCCCATACATATGGTACCTGAAAAAACAGTTGTATAGTGTGTATTCTAGACTTGTGGTTACAAATAAAAAAGTATATACTGTACCAAAATTTCAAACACATAGGGTTAAGCGATGGAGTCAGCGGTGGACTTTGGATCCTAAAGCTCTTTTGCCATTGGCCGGGACTGGGTGGAGTGACAATATAGAAACCTGGGATTGAGAAAATACTAAATTAATCAATCCATTCAAAACAACCGCCTGTAAAGTCCTACATACCTGACTTATTAACCAATGTGTGGTCACCGCTTGGACCAGTCAGTGGTGGGAATGTTGCTCCACGTGTTCTTATCCAGTCTCCATCATCGTCTTGCTGTTGCCGCCAGAAACAGAAACCGTCTTCATAGGTGCAGCTGACTTTCTGTTCATCTGAAAACCAAAACATACTTTTATCTAGTACTGTTCCGTTTGCATTCATTGTTTATCTTCTGCTATTATTTAATACTTTTCTGAATCTTTATAAAAAGGCAGGAAAGACCACACTTGTCTCTGTTAGACTCTGTAGTGGACACTCACCTGTGAGGCCGGAGAGGTCAGTGGCGATGAATGTGGCGTTAAATCCAGATAGACTGTTGAAGTCATCGGACAAAAACTCCACAGTGGACTCATTGGCCAGGAGCCATACGGTACCGGGATGGGCGGAGCCTGAGAGCTCGACTGAGAGACAACCAACCTCAGTGTGTGAGAGGTATACGTGAAAGGTGAGTTTTTCTCACCATTCAGCTGCTTTTCTTCCCCGACTCCGTCATAAAAACTTAGAACATCGTAGAGTTCTTCCGTTTCAAAGGTCAGGAAATTTATCTGAATGGAAAATCCTCTCTCAACCCTGTAAATGTATCGCTGTTTGTTGCTTTTCATGTTACAGAGAAAACTGTGGAAAAAAGTCTGAACCTGATGATCCAACGACAGAAGACGCTGACGTTGTATTCCTCGGACTGATGGGAAGAAGCGAAAGAGCCGCTTGGCCCGAGCAGCAGGAACTGACCATCACATGCTGTTGCTATGGAAGTAAAGATGGTAGAAGACTTCAACTGACCAAACTGCAAAATAAGTCATGTTTAATTTTTGATTAGCTTTTTCCTTTAGTTCTCATGTCTGGGAATAAACGAAAAATTCCTGTATAATGAAAAGAATGGATCAGAGATGAGACACGTTGGAAAGTTTTGAGACAAACATAGTACACAATTACTGCTTTAGAGTTGGAGATTAAGAAGAGAAAGACAACTGATGAGGTCCATGAAGAAGATAGATGTGAAAAGTAAGAACGATGAAGTTAGGTTCAGGTTATTGCTAAAAATGAAAGACAAATGATTCTTCATTATAGCACAGTGTTGGATTGTCAGTAATGACCACCTACCACAGCGGGACGTGGTCTCATCTGACCCGTCGGTGCAGTCCAGGATCCCGTCACAAAGACGTTCGGTATCAATGCATTCTGACCGATCAGCACAGAACGTCTGATGAGGAAGGCAGGGGCCTGGACACAGAGACCGTAAGTCAATATCCTTTCATTTTTTCCGGTAATAAGATCAACCACTGACGTGAAAAACAATATTAGACAATCTAGTTACGATTATTCTCCATATTTATGATCACTTTTTTGTTAGTTTTTTTGGTACAAAAATCAAGATTTGGGATGCAAGCGAACAAAAATCTATTCTGCCTGCAGAAATGTCTTGGCTATAAAAACCGAGAGTATCTGATCAACCTTTAGTAGTACTTGTTGTCGTTCTCGCTGTTGTGGTCGCTACCGCTGTTGTCGTTGCTCCCGAATTCCCTGAAACAAAAAGTGCAACCTTGATGTTTGATGAGTCCCCAGGTTACCCACCTACTAGTTTTACCTGTTAGCCTTATGCTGTCTGTGTTGACCACCAGTCCCTTCCCGTCCTGAAAGCCTTCTCTCAGCTGTTGCTCCACTTTCTCATCGTCTACCCCTTCGTTGAACCCTAGATTGAAATTGACCTTCACGCCGGCCACCCTGAACACAACATCAGAGAAACCTATTTCACATACGGGGTTATTTACACAAATAATTGACTATCAGGGGCTTTTTTTTAGAAACTTCTTTAGATTAAATTCAACAATAATAAAACTTCAAATTAGTAACTAATGAGGACCAACCATGTGAAGATGGGATATAATTGAAATGCCCCAGCGTTTTATTTCGACTATCCGGATCAACTTGGATTTTTATTGACTGACTTCCTGACTGAATAATCAGTTTTTAATGATGTAACGTCTTCTAAGAACGTTAAATTCCCGACTCAATTCACAAGCTTTGCTCCGTGTTTATTGAGTGTACTTCAACATTACAGCATTAACATTCAACTTGACCTGTTTACCAACACATCACTCCGCCCCCAACAGTGTGACTCAGCAATATTTTCAAAAAACTAGCCTTTAAATTACTACGTACCTTTTCACGCTCTTTTATTTTCTTGATCAATACAGACTATGAATACGTCTCTCGTCATTGATAAATATAACACAACTATATTTGATACAAAGTTCAGCAAATATCAACAAAGTCAAGCACATTCCTTCTCTAAAACTTAATATGAAAAATAAACTTGTGAAATGATTGGATTTATAATAAACAAGATGAGATGACGTTTAGAATCTTTAGACGTCGATCTTAAATGTCTGACCTGGGATTCGTTGTGAAGGATGTAGACTCCCTGAATAACAACACCTGACAAAACAGGAAGCTCGAGGTGAAGTCGTTGCTTCTGCTGAACGCCGCTCTCACCTGTTGACGAGTCAAGCGTGAGACCAATGGACCAATCACATGTCAGCTAGAAATGACGGTCCACCAATCGCTGTAGTCCGTCTACTCTCACCAAGTGCTCCACATCGAAAGCAAGGGATTTGAACTCTGAACTGCTGGAGTTCTTCAGCTCCTCTGAGATTTTGGCTCCATCGGTGATCACTAGGGTGCCTTCAAGCACCATCGCGTTGTATGCAGCTTATGAGGACAAGTCAGACGTAAGGATGAGCTCGTGGTGAAGTGGACATGGAAGTAAAAACTCACCAGGAGGATTGAGGCTGAACCAGGTCACCACAATGAGACTGATGCAAGAAACCAGGAGAAGCAAGGACACGACGGAGAGGAGGATCTCCAGCGTCGACAAACGACTCTTACGGCTCATTCTGCTGAAGTTATCTCATTTTATTACACAGTTTAAGAAAAATCTAATTATTAAGTCGACATCTTCTCATCGTCAAAAGATAGCTTGCTACTTCTTTGTTTCAACCTTTAATCTGATTAAGAAAAAAACTTTGATTCTGGTTTCCTGTCAAAACTGTGCTAGAGGAAGAAATGTTACCTGCTGCTGTCGTCGGAGTGACTCAAGAGACTTTAGTTCTCCTGCACTTCAGGAGCTTTTATAGAGAAGAAAGTATTTATCAACAAGATAACCTATATCTGATGAGAAATTATTAACATTCTCCTTCAATTACACCTCGTTCTTAAAGAGATATGTGCTCTTTTACGTGTCAATACTGCACAAACCAGCGTATATATATATATATATGTATGTTTGTATGTATATATCCATTGAGTACCAATGCCTTGCTAATGGCTACGATTTCATAAATCAGAGATGAATATGGATGAAGGAAGCGATACTTCTTTTTGCAGAATAACTAAACTAGACAGGATTGTAAAGTTGGATTGCTGCTTAATCTGATTTACTGTAGGATGTTTTTTATTTTACTTCCCCTAATACTTTAACATGTTGAATGGCCATAAACAAAAGTTATGTAGTAAAAACACAAGTTTCTGATAGACTGTTTTGAACTTTTGAACCTATAAGTAAATACATTTGAATCAACAACTAAAATGTGAAAGAATCTAAAGGAAAAAGAGCAATATGTGTGTAAATGCTGAATTGACATGTAATGATAAAAGATTTTTGTATCTCTAACAACGTCTTATCTCGTAATTATTAGTTTGTTAATCTTCATTAAGTGACAGGACCACGACTGCTCCCGATTTGGACTTTGGCTGAACAAAACATCATAAAGATACATATTTCATTAAAAAAAAAACAAAAAAAAAACAACAACACTGTTTTATTTAAACTCCTTTGCTTAAGACTGATATGAAAACTAAAAAAAATGGCACACACAATCAAATATATGACACATCATTAACAACACATATACTGCCCCCTGCTGAATGAATCTTCATCCCTGTTTAGAATTCACAATGAACTGCTGAAGAACTTTCCAGATCTTTTCACATTTTTTTCCTACTATCCCAGTAATTCAAAAAAAGAAAACGATTATACAATGTTACAATTCTGAGATCAAAGGTCATAATGAAATAGCTTAAACAAATCAAGAGATCAAATGTTGTCATCAATAAACAAATAAATGAGATCAAACCGATAAAAAGTCGAAAATCAAATAAAAAAAATGTTATAAAATGATATGTAGGAGTGGTATGTCATACAGTTATATAATAAACAAAGTAAAATGATAAAGATTGAATGTCCATATAATGGCTGATGTCATGACAATGCAACAAAAACTTGTATTTAATGTATTTAAAACATTAAAAATAATTCTATTTTCCTTTGAGAAACCAAGTCTCAGTTGATGTAGACCTGATTGGAAAGTAGGAGAACCTGAACTCATAACATTTGACAACATGTTAAAGAGCTCTGTCGGAGTCCAGCTCCTGATGGACAGACAGCAGTGGCTGAACTGACCGAGCAGGACGATCTGTCCTGTGATTCTTGTGTTGTTAGTACTAAACTAAACATGGTTTAGAAGGTTTCCATCCATTCCATCATGACAGCTGGTAGATGTTCTTCCTGCTGGTCGTTCTTTCCTTTCTTTCCTGCTCCTCTGGCTCATCTTCATCGTGACAGTCTGGAGGATCAGAGCTGGTCAGTCGGGAGGATTTACATCATCTTCATAGTTTTACCTTTGAGGGGTTCCTGACCTTCGACCTCTTCCTGCTCTTCTTCTTCTCTGCACTCATCGATGTTTTTGTAAGTTGCCTGAGAAAAAAAAGGTATTATTACATACATTTCCCCATACTTCACGTTATTAAGTTTATTTTTGTCTACATTTTTAAAGATTTTATATTTTGCTTTATACATTTTAAGTGTATTTATCTATTCGAAAACATGTTTTAAATATTATTGTAGAGTTAATAATCCAACAATAAAAAAGCCTTGAATTTCAGTTAAAAGGGAAAAAACTTTCCCAGAACTCCATAGTACATGTGAAAAAACAACATTTTATTGGACATATACGATAACTACTTTGTAATTTTACAGGAAGAAGTCAAAGTAAGTTCTCCAATTCGACATTCAATTATACGGTAAAGAAAAGATTCAGACCCAGACTTAGATGAGCTTATGTTCAACTTTCTAAAACTGAGTTCCTACGTCTGTCAAAACTTTTCAAGTAAATTTGAAATTTCGGAATTCCACCTGGTGTCGTTGGCTTGGCGACGTGTCATTGTTGGAGGGGAGGAGCTGGTCGATGAGCTGACCAATCCTTTTGAACGTGGGTCTTTCAGTGGGCTCCGGATTCCAGCAGAGGGTCATCAACTGGTACCTGACCAAAAAAATTATTTTAGTTCTTGTAAAAATCTGCAGCGGGAATGTTGAAGAACATTCACATTTCAGCCGGTGCGAAGTCTGGTTGCGCCATGTGGCGGCCATCTTTGATCATCTTGTAGAAGTTGGTGTCCACGGCCATGTTCGGGTACGGGCTCTTACCTGAGCGGGAAGAAGCAGTGTGAACAAAAATTCATGGTTTTTGAACCGTAACCATGGTTACCAAGAGAGAAAATCTCCCACAGCAAGACGCCGTAAGACCAGACGTCACTCTGGACAGTGTAGATGCACTGGAAGATGCTCTCAGGCGCCATCCACTTCACCGGGAGACGAGACTATCACCATAAACGTGAAACCATCAGTGAAGCTAAAGCCTTGGTTCAACAAACAAACCTTCGCACTCACGTTGCCCTGAACGATGTAGCTGTCGTCATCACGGATGTCCCTCGCCAGACCAAAGTCGCAGATCTTTGCAACGTGGCGATCCGTCAAGAGGACGTTTCTCGCCGCGACGTCTCTGTGGATACACTGGGCGACAAAAAGAGTCAGTCGACTGTCGCAACACTTGGGTGAGGTACATGTGAACGTGCTCACGTTTTGATTGGAGAGAAAGTCGAGACCCTGAGCAACTTGGAGGGAGAATCTCATGAGGTCAATGACGGAAAGACAATCTTTACGACGACCTGAAACAAAAAAATGGTTGTCTTTAGAGCGAGGTTATAACAGTTCAATTGTGAATCAAGAAATGTGATCTATGACGCTATCGCTAACTGACTGTGACACACTAACAGGTACTTTTTGTGTCTGGTTCATTTTATCAACTCAGCTTCCATTAATTCATATATAATTATATATTTTTCCGCAGTTTAACATTCCACCTTCTCAGTCGTATATGTCTTTCTTATTTCAAGGAAAAAAGGACAAAAAAAAACCAAACAAACAGTTCAATATGGTGCATATGTGCATATCATTAATATACTTTTAAGATATAAATCTAGATATAAACAGAGTAAAATAGCCAACAAGCTTACTGCTAAATAGTAGCGATGGTCTGATGAAGCTTCATGAAGCAGTGTCTTTATATTCAGAGTCCACTAGATGGCGGTCTCTGCACTATTTTACTTTTGTTTTAAACAGCTCTTCTTATTAAAAATACATTTTTTTAAACTAATGGCGCCACTTACTGGCCTCTAAACAACATGACACTGTTTCATGAAGCTTCATCAGCCTTTACAACTAAATAGAGATTGACAGAAAATCAACCTGACTCACATGATTGTTTCAGCGATGGACCCATCATGGGCTGCATCTCCTGATACTCAGAGCAGCAGGAGATCCCGCTGTCGCTGAAACAGAGGCGCAGGGATGTCACACACAAGAATGCTGGATTTTAACACAATCCCCCAAAAAAACCTTCTCAGTCGGATCAGCTGGACGGCCATGTTTTTGTAACCCGTCGGCTCCTCCCCTTCATCAACACTTAAGAACGAGGCCACAAAGTCTCGTGCACGACCTCGCAGGAAGTTGAGGAGGTCACCGTGGCTGCAGTACTCGGTGATCATCAACATGGGTCCTGACATAGGGCAGGTGTAAATGCAGCCGTGTCACAGTGCTAACAACAGTGTTACCTCCTTGTGTGCAGGCGCCAAGCAGGTTGACTATGTTGTCGTGGTAACCAAGATGACTGAGTATCTTCAGTTCTGACATCAGAGCTTCACGCTCCTCTGAGTGAGCGCTAGCTGTTCATGAATACACGAAAACAGAAATCAAACAAAAATATTATATTACTGAAGATGATGATGAAGAAGAAGTTGCAGATGAAGAATTATAAGGTGATGAAGAAGACGAAGAACATGATGATGAAGAATAAGTAGGTGATGAAGAAGAAGATAAAGATGAAGAAAAAAAGGATGAAGTTTAAAAAAATAATGAAGAGGAAGATTAAGATTTAGATAAAGATGAATAAGGTGCTGAAGAAGAAGAACATGATAATGAAGAATAAGAATATGACTATAAGAAGAAGTAGAAGATGATGATGATGATGATGATGATGATGGTGTTGAAGATGATGATGAAGATGATAAAGATGAGGATCAGAATGATGAAGATGATAAAAGGTTATGAAGATTATGAGGAGGATGAAGAAGAAAATGAAGGTGAAGGTGAAGGTGAAGGTGAAGGTGAAGATGAAGGTGAAGATGATGAAGATGATGAAGAAGATAATAATTAGGATGATGGAAATTTTGAAGTAGATAATAATGTTGAAGATGATGATAAAGCAGAAGATGATGAAGATGATGACGATGAAGGTAAAAACGCTGTCTTACGTTTCAGCATCTTCACAGCTACTCGAGTTGCTGTGCTGGTGCCAAGTCCGTACGCCGTCGCCTCAACAACTTTCCCGAAAGCTCCAGATCCTAAAACAGGACCTAAGGGAGGATGAACATCAACATGAGGTTTACCAAACACAATTCTACTATGACAACACTAATACTGATACACATACTACTATTGCTGTCATTAAACTCACTGCTATGAACCAAATAATACTTGTTTTGCTGTACTAGTGAGCCAATACTTCTTCTTTTTTTAATTATATGCTTATACTATGAGCACATATATAACCTCATCAAATAATACTGATACTTCTGCTTATTTTGTTTGTGCTAAATAATCAAATAACTGCTGCAAATATTTTCTCTACTTCAGTTGCTACTACTATACTTCAGTATTACTTAAATATTACTACTGCATTACCACCATTTCTGTTTATCCGTTACTGCTTATTTTTATTAACTATTGCTATATTTATTTCCAACATACTACATATAATACAATTGTTACGAATACTTATTCTACGACTTGATTGATTAATACTTCTCCTCACCATCAAAAACCATTTACTACGGTACTAACTCACAATACATTTTCAATACTACTTTTTGTAGCTACAACTTCTAGTGAGGAAGATAGTGCCATCTAGTGGGTTATGAAATTGTTGCTGCTGCTACATGAAGCTTATGAATTGAATCGCTATGATGTCTACTTTTTGAAATGATGGTACCTTTTATACTTATAACACTGTAATTGTAAAGGTTCAAAGGTTCAAACGGTGTAAAATGAAAATAGTTGTCATTTATTAAGATGATTCTTCTTTCGTTATCAGCATATTTCTGACTGGTTTCATTGTTCTCAGTGAGTAGCTATGTCATCTGGTCTGAGCTTGAAGTAGACTGTGTGCTGACATATCCAAAGCAGTCAGTCTGTTAAGTAGACTCTGGGAACTACCATCGTACCCAGTCTGAGTTTGTCTCGAGGAAACTCCCACTTCTGGTTGTACGGCAGCTGAGTGGGATCCACGAATGTGTAGTTGTTGCCATCATTTTGTTCGATGATCTTCCACCGGATTTCATATCTGGGTTTCTGAAAAAAGAAAAGGTCCAAGGAGTCAAGTGAACAGCCAAAAGGAAGATTTTCTAAAATAATTACCTGCTTCCACTTGTAGGACACGACCAACAGCAGCAGGAGGAGGATGGCAGCCAAGCTCACGGCCGTCAAAAGGACAGGTGTGAAGAGAGTGGCTGTTTTTCCTGTGGGAAATATATTATGACCAACTGTAGGATAGGCATGAGCTACCGATTCATTCTTCATCAAACTCACGCGGTACAAAGACACCCCGAGACTCTCCCATTGAATTGTTTCCTACACACTTCACGATGACATCATCAGCAGTTGGTAGTGATAGTTGAGTCATCACGACATCCTGGTCATTCGAGGTCACATCAGTCCAGTACACTTCATGCTCAGGAACATCTTTGCACCTTTTAATAAAAAAAACAACATGCATATTTTTTTGACTGAAGTTCCTTTGGCCAATAGGGGGCAGAATTTGGTACATACGTTTCCTCAACTCCAGTGCAGGTGAACCAGAAAACTGTGGGTGATGGATATCCAAAGATGCTGCAAGTCAACGTGTCATTTTCCAAAGTAATTTCTGTATTTGGTGAACCTGGACAGAATGTTTGTGTTGTTGAATTTCACATGAATAATATCTGGAACATTTGGACCAAATCTAGATTAGAAAGAATGGCTAGATTCTAATATTCTCACGATAAATTCGTAGGTCGATGTGATGCACTCCGCTGAAGAAAGCGTTCGAGAAGTGGAACGAGTATCGACCTCTTTCCTCTGAGCGGACCCGCCGCAGCACCAGACTCGCCTCCGACCTGCGGTTGTACAAGCACTTCCGGATAAACATACAAATTAAAATACACTGAAGGATACTGACCTGTAGCCATCAGTGTAGGTCTGCTGGTAGACATCGCTCTTGTTGTTGGTGACGTGGTTGGGTGTCATCCAACGGTGCGTTGTGATAAGTGGATACGCTTCCATCACGAACGTAATCGTCAAATCACTGTCTTCAAACACTTCAACCCTGCTGCTGCCGTTCATGCTAGCATTGGTATACAGGCTGCTTGTGTTAACGTTTAAAATCCATTCTTCCCCGTCACTGCTGGAGTTCACCTCGGGTTGCACCTTCATCTCATACGGATCAGTGTCCTTCTTAACTTCATTAGCTGCAGTCGTCCTAGTGTTGCGCTGCTGCAGGTACATCCGCAGATACGGGTGAGCTAGTAGGAACAGGAAACGCTGTTAATGAGAAATAGCTAAAAACACTGTAACATGATTTTCAACCAAGATGGCATTAGAAGGAATAATTACTGTTCTTGTGACAAAATGGGCAAAACTACAAACAAAAACAGGCAGGGCCCAAATAACTGAGCAAAGCTACCAACAACAAAAATCTATACACATTTTATTAGCTTAGTCCTCCCACCAAAATGTTGACATTGTTGATACTCAGTGCTGTTTTGTAGCTGCTATGTTGTGATCATTTTTGAGCTGTGGCCATTGGCTTCAGCACCTACTTTTGTGTACTTTCAAGTGGAAATATTCCTCTATAGCAACTCCTAACAAAATGTGTGCAGTGAAATGTTGGATTGCAGAGTACAATCCATAGTTCCCTTTGTCCCTTCTTCTCTAGCTGTATTCATATTTTTTAGAATGATTGGCATGTTTTTTAAATGAGATAAGACTAAGGAACGTATGGAACAACAATATACTGTGTAATGTGTCCATCATTCTATGCTGATATGGAATCAGCAAAGAGAAAGTCTGCATGTTACGTCTCTGGATACCGCATAGTGCAACAAGGCAATACATTAGTATTCCTTTTTAAATAATTACAGATAGTTACAGAAGTAATTACACTTATTCATCAATTGAATACAACATGACCAACTTTGTTGATGAATAAAGACAATTCTGAGAATGAATGGATCATTGAAACCTCATGTCAGCCACCCTTCAATAACTACTGTACTGTGGGTACTTACCTATGACTTTCAGGTGTACAGTTGAAGTAGCTACCCCGCACTCGTTTTCAGCGGCGCAAATGTACTTTCCACTGTGCAGGGTAGTGACAGATGTCACAGTCAGAGTGTCATTGATGTACAAATGGCCGCTATACTGCTGGCTCCTGGTGGTTACAAGTGCCTGAGGAAAACAAGGAGTTATTAGTTATACAGAATGGTAGCTTGGCTTATGTTTAACATTAACATCTGCATTTTTTTGATGTATTGAAATTAGGAGAGTAAATTATATTCACCTACAATGCACCCCGCATTCTTTCTGTAAGTTTTAAAGTTATCGATTCAATTTCAATTCAATTCAATTCATTTTTATTTAAAGTCTGTCATCATAACTAAGTTATCTCAGGACACTTTACTGTTTAAGTCTGAATATATTAGAGAAATGCATGGGGTGGGTTTATTCTAAGCCCTCCGATTTCCTCCAACAAGATAAGAAAGATAATTAAGAAATGAGATAGGCACAACACCACCCTACCTGCCAGGAATGTGTCAAATGGAGCTCCAATTACCTACACCTATTAATCTTTATCTAAAAGATATCAGTAAAGGTGAGAGAAATGATGGTTGCCGGGTCTCTGTGTCTTATATGGTGTTATAAAAGGGCCCTAGATTTCACAGCGTTAGACCCTTCTTTTAAATAAAAACCCCTAACTCAAGGTTTTTGGCCGCAACGACGCACCTCAGAGTTTGGGTACTTCCAAGCGACTGTGTAAGAATGTAAAGGGTGATCCGTCCGACAGGTGACTTCAAATCTTTCGCCTTCAAGATGAACAAACGTGTCCTGAGAGACGGAGAGTGTGGGGAGAAGACACAGCCCTGCGGACAGACGCTTAGTCATTACATGTAGCAACGGTCAGAAAGGCTAATTCACTCCTACTAGATTTCACCCGGAGCTCCAGAGCTTTAGATGTGAAACGATTCCCGTCTTTCCATCCAGAGCAAAAGTAGTGCCCTTTGAACCTCATTTGAACGTGACGAATCAGAGCGCCTCTCCTGGGATCGATGGTAACGTTCATGCCTGGAGGAAGACTCTCCTCATGCGTGACACTCCCATAGTGGAGGGTCACGTTCTTCACTGTTGGGTCTGTGACCAGGCATCGCAGTAGAGCGTCACTGTCCTCTTTGACAGAGATGGCAGCTAAAGGTGTCACAAGCACGGAGGAAACATCTAGGAGAAAAAGTCAAGATGTCTATAAATGGATGATAAATCATACCTGAGGAACTTCTGGCATGGTTCGAGTTTATGCTCTTGAACAGTTTGAAGGACGTATGAAAGAGACATGAGACATAAGATGAGGTAGTGTCAGTGTCTTGTGAAAATGTGTTATCTGAGGGTCAAGGTCACCTTGACCCAGAGACAAAACGAAGGATACCACAAACACATTTGTTTTCGAGCTTTTGGGTCACCCTGAGAGAACCCCAGGGGTTCAATAATTGACACACAATTTCAACTCACCTCCATCGCTGATATACAGGTGTATCCAGGTGGTCAGGTGAGGTAAGCTCCGGTTGGTGTACCGACAGCTGTATGTCCCTGTGTGTTTCGGTTGTGACCTTGAAACCACAGCGGCGCTCTGATGCTCGGACAGGTAAAGAGGGATGATGGCTGTGGACGACCAGGCAATGGATTCATTGCCATGACACATGATGATGACGGTAGACCCGCTTCTCAGGACCAACTCGGTCTGGTTTTGGAGCAGGTGGAAGTTCACGTGGATGATGGGGGGACCTGAAACCGACAGGGGAAG
Organism: Callionymus lyra; assembly: GCF_982586985.1. Classification (NCBI taxonomy): domain Eukaryota; kingdom Metazoa; phylum Chordata; class Actinopteri; order Syngnathiformes; family Callionymidae; genus Callionymus; species Callionymus lyra. Next base: position 16,210,556 of record NC_141831.1, read on the forward strand.
CAGAAGAATACCAGCTGAGTACACTTGCCAATAAATCCAACGATTGATGGATCTGTTTAGTTGTCATGCACGCACTGACAGACATCCTCAGATAGCTTTCATTTACTGCCTTCAAAAACCCTTGATTTTTATCCAATCACACACATTGTTAGGAAATGATTTCACTGACAACCTTCTGTAGGTCTACAGTTATGTGCAGGTGATTCTGCTCTGTGTCCAGGTGTGAATAAACCTCCAGTTGTCGACCAAAAGATAACGTTTACAGTTTTAAAGATTGCCTACACGGTTGAGAAGTTGAACTGTTGAAATGTTAAGTCAAAAGGTTGAAAAGGATCAATAACCAAACAAAGGAGTTATCAGAAATGACTTTATTGAATAGGAAAGTTGATTAAGCACAGAACAACAAGAATCAGCTGATTCTAATGTCAGGCCAATTTTAGCATCTGAGAACTGAATCACTGGCGATATATTGATTAACGGATTGTGATGAACGCTGTTGCGTTTTTCACTGGTGGATGTCGGTAGGTGCTGCGGGTTTCTTGTTCAGGTCCTGCAGGTGAGTGGCAATGCGAGACGTCTGCAGCAGCAGAGCCTGGTGGTTTTCAACCAGGAGACTCTGGTGACGGGAAATACTCTGCAGGCTCTGGACCTGCTTGGCACCCTGGAGACCCAAACAACACGTCAGATGCTAGGACAGAGATATTTTACAGTAACTTGAGAAAGTTTTTGAGGGTCAAAATGCTTTTTAACCCTGACTTAGCTTCTTTGCTAAAACTTAGTTTTCTCAATGCTTAACAATCATCAGCCACTGATAGAGTCACGGCCTAATGGTACTGAACTGAACCCTTGAGCTGTAAACTTAAAAAGGTGTCTTGAGGTACTGTACAAACCAGAGCTAACAATGCAGTACCAATACTTTCTGATGTTTCTGTTTTGAAACCTAAGAGAAAATATTTTTTTTTTGGTTGAAAACCGAAATAGGAAGCGAGTCAAGTGGTTTGAACACACCTGAGTTCCCACTGTGCGGAGCAGTTCGGCCAACTCGGTGTGTCTGGTGGCCTCATCCTTCTGGGCCTGGACCAGCTGTGTCAGCAGTGTCAGAACCTCCTTCCTCCACTGTGTCTCTGGCTGTTCATCCTTGGTCAAGTCAGCAATATCGGGGGTTCGGGCGGCGCCCATTGTCATTGAAACAGGCAGGTTGTCATCCCGGCTACCTGTAGTGAAGACGACTGAAGTGAAAAACTTCAGTTTCTAGAAGGACTTTATCCAAGTTAAAAACTCATGTATCCCTGAGGATGAGTGACGCTTGGCTCACCAGATTTTAACCGCTCATGTGACAGTTTAGATTTGCGTTTCACAATCAGAGCATTTCTGTTCGGAGCGAAACGAGAAGTGAAACCGTGTTTGTTAGCGACGGACTTCATCAGCAGTTTTTCTAGAAATAAACAGAAGCTGGAGCTTCGTAAGGATCAGGACTCGGATTCACTTCTGCTTCAGTCGCAGGCGCAAAACTTTCAAATCATCAATTTGATATTGACATTGTTTGACCTACAGGATGATCCACGTATGGACAAATATTCCATTAAAATTCTAATAGTAAAAAAATGCTTTTGCTTCTAGTCTGAGTCTCTGAAAGATGACTGAGGTCTGTCAATAAATAAAGCAGGTACTGGAAAGGTTCCTCAGGAGATAAAACTTCCATTTTCTTGAGATGTATTTTTATTTTTTTTTATATTGTATATACTACCCTAAAGAAAAAAAAATCCCTCCCCCAGTAAGTTACGTTAATGCCTTAGAAATCTAAACTACTTATGAGGTGTTTATGTCCTGTCATAGAAATAAATATATTTAGAAAAAACAAACTCAGAATTCATGTCTCTAGTGACACAGCAACACTTATGATAATAACAAAGGCAAATTGTGTTTTTTTTTGTTTTTTACATTTCTTTTCAGACTTGTTATATAAATATTTAAAAAATGCGCGTAAAAATCCATCAAGTACTAAAGGGAAATCTTAAATAGGTTACACATACAGTATTAAAGAAACTATTTGTCTAAAGCGTGTGTGAGATGTCTTCTATTTCGTTGAACCTGAGAGAAACAGCAGTTACAAGCGGTACCTGATGAGTGCAGGTGTGGATGTGTGTACATGTGTGTGTGTGTGTGTGTGTTTCTGTGTGGTGTTTTTCAACTCAGAAACGTGCAGTTATAAGTTCTCCACATTACCGTTTAAACCTCAAAAAGTCAGGAAACACATTGTCTACTAGACCACACACACACAAACACGTGCACACACGCGCACACACACACACACACGCTTGCGTGTACACACAAACAGGGATCTAGTCTCCCACTTCCTTGTAAAAATGTTTATTTTTTTTACATTAGGTGGTGAGCTTCTTTTTAGTTTTTGAAGTTGTTCATCAAAAGTTGTGTCTTAAATTGACCCAGATTTATTTGAACCTGTGACAACAAAACAAATGTCTCTCATTCCGATGCAGCTGAACTTTGATTTTTTTTTAACCCCATCACTTATGAGATAAAGGACAGCAAATTATATTTTTTTAATAATGTTTTTAAAAAAAAAGAAATTACGATTAAATGTTACACTCTTTATGTTGAAACAATTATAAGTAAGATATTGATAATCTGATTTTTTTATTCTTATTTTTTCAAGCAGGATTTAATGTCAAAATTAAAACTAATATTAAAGATAAATACCAGTACAAGTGGTTATCACACAAATAATTACAAAAAGAGCAAAATAGGAAACATTAGGAAGTGATTTATCATAACTTATTTTATTTACTATTCATTTAATATTTTATATATTGTGGCTTACCAATAACAATACTAGACAAATCTTATTTTGAGTACCTTGAGCATAGCAGCTGATGAGTCCCTGCAGCAACAGCAGAAGCAGCAACATCTTTCTTCGTGGTCAAAATGTCAAATTGAAGTTAGAGACACTAAGACTTCCTGAAAGTATCTTCAGAAACCAAACCCCTCCTCCAGTACTTGAACCTCCAAGACTTGACCCACTAAGCAGCATAAACACTATGGTAGTGTCAGTTGTGTTTATACTTTGAGTCACTCAGAGACGACTGAGCAGTATCATTTAATTATGAGTAAATAAAAATGATCAGAATAAAAGTTGTTTTTTAAAAGTAATCAAGTTATTTAAGAGGCTTTGCTTCATTTATCAATGTAAAGTGTTACTCCCATTATTGGTATCCAGTGAATCCCTGATGATTGCAAGTAAAGTAACTAAAAGTCAAAACATTATTTGTACTACTTTGTACTACTCTCAATTATTTCCTAATAAAGATGTGTTAGTCACAGGAAAGGGGTGAAAGATGACTCAGTGTTTTTCGGGAATTGCTGAAGACACGGAAGACGTCATAATGAGATCTACTTTAGGGCAACAGCATAATAATCAATCTGTTAAATCATCCACAGTTAAAAAAGAGAAGATAGTGAACAATAGTATTATCAATAACAACAGAGCTAGACAACAACACAAATGAACAGAATGGCAACACAGAGCAACTTTAAAGATCATTTAATCACCAGTTTTAACAATAAAAACTAAACGTAAATAAATATTAATTTATTTAATATATGTATAATTATTTCCTAGAAAAAGACAAAATTAGTGATTAAAGTTAAAAAAAATCTAAAAATGTCACATCATTTATTTGGTTTTCGAAATCAAAAACAAGAAATAAAGCAGTTAAAAGACAAGATAAAACAAGCTAAAAGTAAGGTAAGGTTGGACGCCAATCACCAAAGAGCCAAGCAGCTCATTTCCCTTCATAATTTCTCTACATTAATTATCATGTAATTTAATTACGTTGATATCATCATCTAGTTGAAAATGAGACCAGAGGAACTAAAGGCAACGCAGAAAAGAAACATTGGTCGCACTCACAAACGATCCAGATTATAATCTAGGACTCCATCAAATTCTAATCAGCCTTTTCCATTCCCCACATGAAGTGAACATTTCATGTAAAGATACTTTTCTTCCTTTTTGCTTCCAGAGGGAGAAATAATCATCTTTGTAGCTGTAATTAAGTGAAGCATCAGACGGGAGCCTCCGAGAGCCTCAGAGGTTTCTAGTGTGAAAGGGAAAAAAAAGTTTTTTTAGATCCTCCCTCTTCCCGTCTTTATGCATCTCCATTTGATGGTCTTCAACATCCTCTCCTCTGCTTTCCGATCGTCTCATTAGCTCACTGATGATTCATGAAACATCTTAATTTGAAGACACCTGTGGGATCCCGACAACAACAGCGACCCCTCGGAGCTTTACGCAACACCATTTACATTTTTTTTTTTTAACTTCCTGTTAATCTCCTGCGGGGAGATTTTGTTTTTCCTCGTTTATGCTTCCTTTTTTCTCGTGGACCAGCAGGGGGCGTTTGTGAAAACCTCCACTTTCAGTGGACGTCGCCCGGTCACGTGACCGGACCCCTGCTGTGTAAACCAGATCAGTTGTTGTTGTTCCAAAGAGAGAAGCTCAATTAAAACTGCACTAATTGAATCTCACAGCTCAGCGTGAGACAGCGGCCCACGGCGAGCCGAGAGCTTCTGGAACACGACGGAAAGTGTTTTCTGAGCAGCCGTAGGTGGCGGGAGGCGAACAGAGCCGTGCTGTTTCACAGGTGGGTGGTTTGGGCTTCAGTTTTTGTTCACACAATCTGCTGTTCCCATGTGTCGTCTCGGCTCCAATAAAATCTTCCGTGGAAAAACTATAATAACAACAGAGCGACGCGAGCCGACATACGCTACAAGTGTGAACGATGCGAGGGCGCGTTGACTCACTACCAACGCACCGAGAAGCTGATATCAAATATAACACATAGTTTAAAAAAGTTATTTTCTTGAATTGAACTTCTCACTTTGTTGGGCTACTTCCAGTTCGCGTAACGATGATCAACTTCCTGTTCTCAGGTGACATGTTTCTGACACTCGTCTACTTCTCGTTTTGGAAACACTTGGTTACCTCAATTTTCTTCAAAACTGGGCTAGTTCCTTATGGTACGACATATTGAATATTATTTTAAGCATTCACAATGTTTTGTACTGTATTTTCACCGCATTGTGTCCTATTGAACTGAATCACGTTTGTTTTGATGTATGTTCTTTTTTGTATTTTGTGACTCTAAGAGGATATATTTTACATTTTAACCACATCTTTTCTTTGCTGTACACATATTAATATTTTGACTTTAATAAGATGATGTAAATAGTGATAATGTCAAGCTTAGATATCTTACCTCTGAAAGCAAATGTCGTTTTTGTATTTAAACCATACATTTACAATATGTTTAATTTGCGGCATTGAAAATTGTCAACTACTCCATTTGATTCTCAACTGCTGGCTCAGGACCCTAAAGTTTGGGGCAAGGTGGATTTTCCTGGTAAAAAAAATCTGTTTTTAATCCAGTATAAATACAATTAGACTGTAACCTGCTTTGATGTGATGTTTACATGCATCATTTAATACAGTTCCATTTATTCCCTGATGTAAGACAGAGTAGTAGAAGTTATCTTAATCATTTTATTACATTTCTGATCAAATTAAAATAATATTTTTGTGTGCGTTTTGCGTGTTACTGTTCTTTTAAGACTGAGACAGGTGAAGTAATTTCATGTACCGTAACACCTTTGTTGTCAAATAAAAGGTAAAGTGAATGAGAGTGCTGCTCAGTTTTTCACGCATCACTGGAGCAACTCTACGAAACATTTATATGAAATATCCACATTATACGGCGGAAAGAGCCGCATGTGGTTCCGGAGCCGCAGGTTGGCCGACCCCTGCTCCAGGCACCTTGGCCAGGCAAAACTCAATTATAGGGACTCCCTCTTTCAGCTATATATACGACTATGCCCTAAGGTTAGGTGACTCTGAGCTGTTCCCTGCTCAGGTGACATTTGGTTACTACCTGTTCTGTCGGTACTCAGCTCCATCCTGCTTAGTCAATACTTTCTGCTGGGGGCACACACAGCTACTTCCTCCTCTTTGACACTGGCCTACTTTCTATTTGGTGATATTTGGCTACTTCCTGTTTTAAGGGGGGGGGGGGCTCTTTAAGCATCACTCGACTACAACCCATTAGCTGTAACTAGCTGCCCTTTTGACATTTCTGTCACTATCTGTTTGAGTGTGCGGATATTTGACCAGATGATAGGTTTTCCAAGTTCATGCTGAACTTTTAGCTGGGTCACTTTGACATGGAATGACCAGTTTTTGCCTCTAAAAGAGAGAAGTGAGCTAAGTTTGAATTTTTTTTCTGTAAAGTTTGGAGCACCAAGAGGCCGAACATCCGGATTTATGGCGTGAATTGAGCCCTTCATTTCCAGGAAATCACAGCCCACTGTAAATGAAAAAAAGGGATACAATTTGAAATAACTATGATTCTGGTTGTGCTTATAGACTTAGACTTAGACTTAGACTTAGACTGCACTTTATTGATCCCTTTGAGATGACACTCTCAGGGAAATTTCTGTTTTCCAGTAGCACAGAAGGAATAGAGAAAAACCAAAAAGCACACAGAAGAGGACGGTAGCATTAAATAACAAAACAGTAACTGAATATAACGACAGTATAAACAAAATAAAAATAAAAATAAAATAAACTCTTTGATGATAAACGGATGATCCATGTGTTTTCAATAAAAGCCAACCTATGATCAGTTTAAAAGTTGAATTAAATAAACTGGTGAAAAACCAAACTCTTGAAACTCTTTGTGCATTTTCATTCAGCCTTTCTGCATAACAGGGTGAATCCATTCAATTTTGGGTCTCGACCTGTTGTGCCTTGTGGACATCCTCCTTCCTGGACTCTTACGCGCTAATGTGTGTTTCATTGATTTCCTGGTCACTCGGGTTTCCTCCTCTTCCTAGTCCTCCAGCGTCCTGAGGAGTGGGTTAATGGTGCATCGCTAACCGTGGCCCGCTCGGCTCTCACCAGAACCTTCTTCACCCTGAATATCTATCAGCACCGGACAGTGCAGTGGTGGCGGCCCCGGATCATTAAATATTTATAAATGCAGCCGGAGGGAGGTTCACCATCTGAATACCGATGAGCTGTGCAGATGTCTGCTTCTCCTGAACACACCGGTGACTCTGCAAAGATTGAAACATCAGTCAGAGAGTCCGGCAGCTGGTTTCTGCACCTAGACCCCGAAAGCATCTCCTGAATGTGACTCATGACTTCACGTGTCAGGGATTAGAATTGCTCGGATTGGATTTGTTCTTGATTCACAGCCACCCGGGTGCCTGCTCACAGAGCCTGAATATGCAGAACCTCAGAGTTTTTAAGGAAACTTTTCTCTCCCAGTCACGTTGTCTGCATGTTGATATTGTCGTGGAGGTTTTTAATCCTCAATTTGCCAGATCGTAATATTTTAAAGAGAACAGAAAAGGTAACCACCAGAGAAGAACATGAGGTTGGTGAAGCACATGTGTGGTGAGGTGAGCTCCAGTGGTAAAAACAGGGATTTAAATGTAGGTTTACATTAACTCATTGGGTTTTCGTCACGTTTGGGAATTTGTAAAATCTGGATTTTGATGTTTGCTGATGATATAGTGATTTGAAGAGAGAGTATGCGGAGGATAGGAGGCTGGTGAGTTTGACAAGTGAATGAGAGGGAGACTTCCGGACAAAGACGAAGACTAATCCCGGAGTCACACAAAATCTTTTTGCCATTTTTATGCCAGTTCTGGACCATGTTACGTACCATGTTACGTACCACGGCGTCATTAGTACCCTAAATTTACAATTATTTGGTTGCACTTTGTTGCCATTTTCCTGGAAGCCATATGTGTAGCTCCATGTATTCCCACCAGAAATCTACTAGTAAATGAACCTCTGTGCCCACTTTTCACAAAAATGTCTGATAAATGTGTAGCAGTTCTCAAAGGAAAGAAAAGAAAAGAAGATTTGGTGTTCTGAAGTTCGCTGGATTAAATAGATGGAATGTGCTAATTACATCAACCGGGCATACTAGTAACCAGTTACCTGTTCTTTTTTTATTATTAATTAAATGTTGATTCTTTTTTTTTTAAGTATTACATTATTTTAAATATTTATTAAATATTTATTTTTATTTTGTGGATTTCTGTATTGAATAATTTAATTTGTATATTTAAAAATAAATTCTGTATATATGTATATATTTGAATTAAAAAGTTTGAATATTTAGAAAAATAAATTCTTCCTCTGTGACTTAAGTTGTCTGCAAAAAACATTCACTATTTTCCCAAAGCAAATTAAGACATGAAAACTGTGGAAAAGAGTCAAATGCGGAAACTTTTTGAGAACCCAGGACGATACATGAATTGAACTCCAATGGCGTCACCTGATCATTTTCTTGACGCTTGATTGGCCAAAAGTTCAATCAAAAAGCTCGGTACTCTTTTGGTATTGTCTGGTGGCACTATTATACCATCATTCTTACGTTGTATAATTCATTTTGAAAAAAAGCTAATTATGTAATTTATTTCCTCAATAAAAAGGAATCCGAGCTTTGCAAAATTGCAATGATTAAACTAAAATAGACAATTGAAACATTTTAAATTTCAAATTCAACTATTTAATATTCTAATGTGACTGATATACTTCCATAGATAGTTTTGGTGGATATTCACAGGTATATGTTTATTCCTCAGTTCAGTTAAAGGCTACTAAAGTTAGAAAATATTGTTTATTTTTGAAACTCAAGAAGAAATGAAGATTCAAGATGGCTGCCTAAAACGTTCCTATTGACCGGACAACACAACAAAAATAAAAAACAAATTGTATTTTAGTATCATTCTGCAAATGTGATGTTTTTTTTTTTTTTACTCATTGTGAATCCTCTGATCAATATGCATGTATTCTACTTCCCGCACTGCGTAGAAAAAATAACCTTGGTCCATAACACAACTGTATTCAGTATGTGTTCTCGGTTAGAAGAAGAAAAAGCACAAGAAGAAGAACACAGAGTACACCAATAATGAGAGGAACACTTGGAAAAACAATCATCATCACCACTGGACGATTTATTGACATATTTCTTAAAAATAATATTGTTGTCTCTTCTTTTTTTGAGGCAATGTTTGCATGACGTCCATCCACAAACAGATTTGTGTTAATAACCGTTAAAACAACTCATCACTCTGAGTTGGTCTCTGACAGCGTCTGGAAACTGCAGGAATCATTTGTAAACAATAATTTTCCACATCTCATCTGGACTGTGCAATATAAATGTAAATGTGGACGTAAATATTAATGTAAATGCTCCGTAAGATGCCATTGATCCCTCAAAGCCTCCTGCAGCCGCCGGCGTTGTTGTAAATCAGCTCAGCGGGAGGAAGATGATGACGACGCCGAGCCAGATAACACACACATTACTGATGTTGCGTCTCCGCTTTTAGCGCTGCGGGAAGATTGGACTTCAAGAGGAGATGTAATACTCCGTCTCAGCTAAAGCAGCTTTTATGTAGCCGGAGATTTCGGGAGAAACGACTGGCGCAGCACAATGACTGGATAGCAAAGAACGATAAATGACAGCAATTTCTTCAGAGCGATAAAGACTTGAGAATGAGGAGGAATACAAAAGAACAATTGTCATAAATTGCTCTTTTATAGTGCCAACGATGTGATTTTACCGCTCGCGGTGGTGTGTAATCGCTGCTGGTGACATCACGGTGGCGCTCCTGCTCGACCCCTGTGCAGCAGTTGACACCATTGAACATCCGGGTGATGTACATCCTTTTCAATTCTGTCACATCGACTGTTACTCTCTCATCAATCATCTCATCGGTTTTCTTCTTGAATCTGTATCTTACAAAAACCATCATTACTCACACTTGTCAATACATGCACAGGTTACATAATAACTGTAAGTGTAGTAAAAATTGTTTGTCTGTATAGATCCTACGACAGACCGACGATCTACCCCCCCTGAGCTGATTATAGACATTGGTTGGATGATGGATGGACGGATGGATGTATGTTTTGATGTGTGGATGGATGGATGGATGGATGGATGGATGGATGGATGGATGGATGGATGGATGGATGGATGGATGGATGGATGGATGGATGGATGGATGGATGGATGGATGGATGGATGGATGGATGGATGGATGGATGGATGGATGGATGGATGGATGGATGGATGGATGGATGGATGGATGGATGGATGGATTGATGGATGGATGGATGGATGGATGGATGGATGGATGGATGGATGGATGGATGGATGGATGGATGGATGGATGCGTGTATGGACGGTTGGATGGATACATTGTTGGATGATGGATGGATGGAGGAATGAATAAATGGATGGATGGTGGGATAGATGGATGAATGGATAGATGCTTTGGTTGGGTGGAGGATGGAAGGATGAGACAATGAATGGGTTTGATTGGTGGATGATGGATGGATGGATGGATGAATGGATGGTTGGACAGATGGATGGATGGTTGGATGGATGGATAATTGCATGGATGGAAGGATGGTTGGATGGATACATTGTTGGATGATGGATGGATGGCGTGATGGATTGTTAGATAGGTTTAGGGATAGGTGTATATATGGATAGATGGATAAATGGCTGAATCGTTGAATGGGTTGGATGGGTTTAGGTATAGATGGATAAATGGAGTGTTAGAGAGATGGATGGATGGATGGATGGATGGATGGATGATGGATCAGATAGGTTTAGGTATAGGTGGATGAACAGATGGACGGATGGATGGATGAATTGGTTTTGACGGGTTTAGGGATAGGTAGATATATGGATAGATGAATGGACCTTTGGAGAGATGGATGGATGATTTGATTCATCATCATCTTCCTATAGGTTTAATCCTGCACCACCAAGTTACTTCTTCACAGTGATTCATGCTCTCACTCACCTGCTCAGACTGACTTCCCGAAATGTTCACCAGGATGAGTTCAACCACCAGTCGTCTGATGGGAAACGTCCTGTTCTGATCGACGACCTGTTGTGGAACATTAAGTACCAATATTTCCCCTCCAGAAGTTTCGATCCGTCATGCCGGGTTACGATTGGGGCGAACCTTGGCGAGGTGACATCTGGATGATGTGAGGGAGTGAGAGGGAGACATATGGTCCGCTGGCTGTTGTTTACTCCGCCAGTGTGTGTGTGTGTGTGTGTGTGTGTGTGTGTGCAGCCGAGTGACACAGCTGTGAGGGTTTTATACACACTCTCCCGCTGGCGCTGACTCACACACACCGCCGCGAACATCCTCACCTACACATGGGTCACAGTCGCATCATTTCACACATCGCTCACTAAATCAAAGGCGACTCTCCCTTTTTTTTTTCATCCTAGGAAACCAAATTAGCGGAGAAATTAGCCACATGGTGCGACGACCTGATGGACAACAACAGCAACAGGAACCAGGCACAGAGGCAGCAGGTGTGAGCAACAACTAAATACTGAAATAAAGTTCTGTGGTGTTTTTTTTACAAATCTGTATTTTCTGTAACGGCCAATAGTTAGCATGCTTTGGATTGTTTTACAATTCAAATTTTGTTTTAGGAACATTTGACCCCAATTTATTTTCATACCCTGATGGATGGATGGATGGATGGATGGATGGATGGATGGATGGATGGATGGATGGATGGATGGATGGATGGATGGATGGATGGATGGATGGATGGATGGATGGATGGATGGATGGATGGATGGATGGATGGATGGATGGATGGATGGATGGATGGATGGATGGATGGATGGATGGATGGACTCTATTAATCGCTCTGGAGAAATCCTTTGGGAAAAGAGTTTCCAGTTCAGAGCAAGTTTCATAAAAACAAGAACAAAGCATATTGGATGGATGGATGGATTTGATGGATGGGTGGATGGATTGGATGGATGGATGGATGGATGGATGAATGGATGGATGGATGGATGGATGGATGGATGGATGGATGGATGGATGGATGGATGGATGGATGGATGGATGGATGGATGGATGGATGGATGGATGGATGGATGGATGGATGGATGGATGGATGGATGGATGGATGGATGGATGGATGGATGGATGGATGGATGGATGGATGGATGGATGGATGGATGGATTTGATGGATGAATGGATGGATGGATGGATGGATGGATAGATGGATGGATGGACTCTATTAATCGCTCTGGAGAAATCCTTCGGGAAAAGAGTTTCCAGTTCAGAGCAAGTTTCATAAAAACAAGAACAAAGTATATTGGATGGATGGATGGATTTGATGGATGGATTTGATGGATGGATGGATGGACTCTATTAATCGCTCTGGAGAAATCCTTCGGGAAAAGAGGTTCCAGTTCAGAGCAAGTTTCATAAAAACAAGAACAAGAACAACGTATATTGGATGGATGGATGGATGGATGGATGGATGGATGGATGGATGGATGTATGGATGGATGGATGGATGGATGGATGGATGGATGGATGGATGGATGGATGGATGGATGGATGGATGGATGGATGGATGGATGGATGGATGGATGGATTTGATGGATGGATGGATGGATGGATGGATGGATGGATGATGGATGGATGGATGGATGGATGGATGGATGGATGGATGGATGGATGGATGGATGGATGGATGGATGGATGGATGGATGGATGGATGGATGGATGGATGGATGGATGGATGGATGGATGGATGGATGGATGGATGGATGGATGGATGGATGGATGGATGGATGGATGGATGGATGGATGGATGGATGGATGGATGTCTGCTCTCTGAAGCCCCTCTGAGGCCCCTGAATGGGGATGACTGTTATTTTCATGGTTAATATTAAACTTCCTGATTTTTAATCACCAGTGACAGTAACTTGACCCTGGACTCAGTGTGCAGCTCCTGTGATATTTCATCAGTAATAAAGAGAATCCTGATCCAAGGGTTCCCACAGCTGGACGCCCGCAGCGGCCCAGATGCACCTGAACGCCTCATTCACTTCAGCAGAACATGAGATTTTGACTGCTCTGCTTGACACCCTTGCTGTGAAATCAAACATTCAGCCTCACAAGACGAAATTACCGCCTGTGTGTCAGTTTTCCTCCCACACTCGTTCGCCTCCCGAGGCCAGGGAAATGTGGAAAGAGACGTTTTTCGGGAAGGCAGCCGTGCTCCGAGGATGGGTCAAGAGATGTTAGTCGAAAAAATGTAGCTGCTTTTTTAACTATTAAAGATGTTCCCACTGAGACTTCCCTGCAACTAAAACAACAAAAGCAATGTTCAAAATCCACAACCTAAGTCGAGTTTCGGCCCAGGGCCCAGGGTATTTCATTGATTCCTGTCCAGCTCAGGGACTCAATCAGGTGTGTGGGATTCAACAATATTACCCTCAATTCCAATGTCTGTTAGCTGTTAGCGTCACTACTCGGTGGCTGAAGGATGAAGACAACAGGTCCGGTGAAGACCACCCGCGGAGTGACGCGAAGATCCCGCCTGTTTAATCACGCGTGCAGTCGCAGCTTTCACGTTCCCATTAGGGTGATTGATTCTCCGTCGACTCGCGTAACTATGGTGATGAATGTTGCCGTGATTTAATGTTCCCTCGGCGAGCCACTTAGCAATGAGCTCGTCCAGAGTGAGACAAGAGCAGCAACAACAACAACAGAGACTCTGTTTCACATCAGAAGAAGAAACCGTCAAATTAGACAAGGTTACGCTCCTGTCACTTCCTGATGTGAGGGAAATCAAATGACTTCAACTGATGAAGTGCTTTTATTCCACCTGTGCTTTTTCATTTGACTCACGCAGAAGAACCTGCTAATTCAAAAAACTCTGAGCTCACCTTTTAGACGGATGGAAATTTGATGTCGCCAAGGTCAGAATTTCAGATTAACTTTTGACCAGAGTCATTTTGTTAACGTGATATCTTGTTAACTTGAGTCACGTGTTTACTAGGGTCACTTGTTAACCTGATATCTTGTTAACTTGAGTCACGTGTTTACCAGGATCACTTGTTAACCTGATATCTTGTTAACTTGAGTCACGTGTTTACCAGGGTCACCTGTTAACCTGATATCTTGTTAACTTGAGACACGTGTTTACTGAGGTCACTTGTTAACCTGATATCTTGTTAACTAGAGTCACATGTTTACCGAGGTCACTTGTTAACCTGATAGCTTGTTAACTTGAGTCACGTGTTTACCGGGGTCACTTGTTAACCTGATAGCTTGTTAACTTGAGTCACGTGTTTACCGGGGTCACTTGTTAACCTGATATCTTGTTAACTTGAGTCACGTGTTTACCGGGGTCACTTGTTAACCTGATAGCTTGTTAACTTGAGTCACGTGTTTACAGGGGTCACTTGTTAACCTGATAGCTTGTTAACTTGAGTCACGTGTTTACCGGGGTCACTTGTTAACCTGATAGCTTGTTAACTTGAGTCACGTGTTTACCGGGGTCACTTGTTAACCTGATATCTTGTTAACTTGAGTCACGTGTTTACCGGGGTCACTTGTTAACCTGATAGCTTGTTAACTTGAGTCACGTGTTTACCGGGGTCACTTGTTAACCTGATAGCTTGTTAACTTGAGTCACGTGTTTACCGGGGTCACTTGTTAACCTGATAGTTTGTTAACTTGAGTCACGTGTTTACCGGGGTCACTTGTTAACCTGATATCTTGTTAACTTGAGTCACGTGTTTACCGGGGTCACTTGTTAACCTGATAGTTTGTTAACTTGAGTCACGTGTTTACCGGGGTCACTTGTTAACCTGATATCTTGTTAACTTGAGTCACGTGTTTACCGGGGTCACTTGTTAACCTGATAGTTTGTTAACTTGAGTCACGTGTTTACCGGGGTCACTTGTTAACCTGATATCTTGTTAACTTGAGTCACGTGTTTACCGGGGTCACTTGTTAACCTGATAGTTTGTTAACTTGAGTCACGTGTTTACCGGGGTCACTTGTTAACCTGATATCTTGTTAACTTGAGTCACGTGTTTACCGGGGTCACTTGTTAACCTGATAGCTTGTTAACTTGAGTCACGTGTTTACCGGGGTCACTTGTTAACCTGATAGTTTGTTAACTTGAGTCACGTGTTTACCGGGGTCACTTGTTAACCTGATATCTTGTTAACTTGAGTCACGTGTTTACCGGGGTCACTTGTTAACCTGATAGTTTGTTAACTTGAGTCACGTGTTTACCGGGGTCACTTGTTAACCTGATATCTTGTTAACTTGAGTCACGTGTTTACCGGGGTCACTTGTTAACCTGATAGTTTGTTAACTTGAGTCACGTGTTTACCGGGGTCACTTGTTAACCTGATATCTTGTTAACTTGAGTCACATGTTTACCGGGGTCACTTGTTAACCTGATAGCTTGTTAACTTGAGTCACGTGTTTACAGGGGTCACTTGTTAACCTGATAGCTTGTTAACTTGAGTCACGTGTTTACTAGGGTCACTTGTTAACTTGATATCTTGTTAACTTGAGTCACGTGTTTACCAGGATCACTTGTTAACCTGATATCTTGTTAACTTGAGTCACGTGTTTACCAGGGTCAGTTGTTAACCTGATATCTTGTTAACTTGAGACACGTGTTTACTGAGGTCACTTGTTAACCTGATATCTTGTTAACTTGAGTCACGTGTTTACCAGGGTCAGTTGTTAACCTGATATCTTGTTAACTTGAGTCACGTGTTTACTAGGGTCACTTGTTAACCTGATATCTTGTTAACTTGAGTCACATGTTTACCGAGGTCACTTGTTAACCTGATATCTTGTTAACTTGAGTCACGTGTTTACTAGGGTCACTTGTTAACCTGATATCTTGTTAACTTGAGACACGTGTTTACTGAGGTCACTTGTTAACCTGATATCTTGTTAACTTGAGTCACATGTTTACCGAGGTCACTTGTTAACCTGATAGCTTGTTAACTTGAGTCACGTGTTTACCAGGGTCACTTGTTAACTTGATAGCTTGTTAACTTGAGTCACGTGTTTACCGGGGTCACTTGTTAACCTGATAGCTTGTTAACTTGAGTCACGTGTTTACCGGGGTCACTTGTTAACCTGATAGCTTGTTAACTTGAGTCACGTGTTTACCGGGGTCACTTGTTAACCTGATATCTTGTTAACTTGAGTCACGTGTTTACCGGGGTCACTTGTTAACCTGATAGCTTGTTAACTTAAGTCACGTGTTTACAGGGGTCACTTGTTAACCTGGTAGCTTGTTAACTTGAGTCACGTGTTTACCGGGGTCACTTGTTAACCTGATAGCTTGTTATCTTGAGTCACGTGTTTACCGGGGTCACTTGTTAACCTGATATCTTGTTAACTTGAGTCACGTGTTTACCGGGGTCACTTGTTAACCTGATAGCTTGTTAACTTGAGTCACGTGTTTACCGGGGTCACTTGTTAACCTGATAGCTTGTTAACTTGAGTCACGTGTTTACCGGGGTCACTTGTTAACCTGATATCTTGTTAACTTAAGTCACGTGTTTACCGGGGTCACTTGTTAACCTGATAGCTTGTTAACTTGAGTCACGTGTTTACTAGGGTCACTTGTTAACCTGCTATCTTGTTAACTTGAGTCACGTGTTTACCGGGGTCACTTGTTAACCTGACATCTTGTTAATGAGTCACGTGTTTACCAGGGTCACTTGTTAACCTGATATCTTGTTAACTTGAGTTACATGTTTACTAGGGTCACTTGTTAACCTGACATCTTGTTAACTTGAGTCACGTGTTTACCAGGGTCACTTGTTAACCTGATTCTTGTTAACTTGAGTCACGTGTTTACCAGGGTCACTTGTTAACCTGATATCTTGTTAACTTGAGTCACATGTTTACCGGGGTCACTTGTTAACCTGATAGCTTGTTAACTTGAGTCACGTGTTTACCGGGGTCACTTGTTAACCTGATATCTTGTTAACTTAAGTCACGTGTTTACCGGGGTCACTTGTTAACCTGATAGCTTGTTAACTTGAGTCACGTGTTTACTAGGGTCACTTGTTAACCTGCTATCTTGTTAACTTGAGTCACGTGTTTACCGGGGTCACTTGTTAACCTGACATCTTGTTAATGAGTCACGTGTTTACCAGGGTCACTTGTTAACCTGATATCTTGTTAACTTGAGTTACATGTTTACTAGGGTCACTTGTTAACCTGACATCTTGTTAACTTGAGTCACGTGTTTACCAGGGTCACTTGTTAACCTGATTCTTGTTAACTTGAGTCACGTGTTTACCAGGGTCACTTGTTAACCTGATATCTTGTTAACTTGAGTCACATGTTTACCGAGGTCACTTGTTAACCTGATATCTTGTTAACTTGAGTCACGTGTTTACCGGGGTCAGTTGTTAACCTGATATCTTGTTAACTTGAGTCATGTGTTTACCAGGGTCACTTGTTAACCTGATATCTTGTTAACTTGAGTCACATGTTTACCGAGGTCACTTGTTAACCTGATATCTTGTTAACTTGAGTCACGTGTTTACCAGGGTCACTTGTTAACCTGATATCTTGTTAACTTGAGTCACATGTTTACCGAGGTCACTTGTTAACCTGATATCTTGTTAACTTGAGTCAGGTGTTTATCAGGGTAACTTGTAAACCTGATATCTTTACTTAAGTCCTCTTTTATTATGAGTTACCTATTTACTTGAGTCAGTTGTTAAACAGACTCAATTGTTAAATGAGTCCCTCAAAATTTGAGTTACTTTTCATACGAGTTACTAGTTGTCCAAGGTCACCTCTAACTTGGCTCACCTGTTAACCCAAGTCAGTAAGTTAGTCCGAGTCCCTGATCTATGGGAAGATTCACTTGAGCGTTTTTTTTTTCTTCTTATTTTTGGTGTGCTTTTGCTCAGATCTTTTTACTTGTTCTTCATCTCAGCACCTTGTAAAGAAGTTACTTGGTATAATCCCAGACTCAGGAGAGACCACGAAGCTGATCACATGCTGTCACCGATCTGTCTTCGGAAGTCTGAAGGTTCCACCTTAGTTCTTCGTCAATGTCAGCGGCACATTAACTAACAAAAGGTGAAAGAAGAGTTTGTGTTTCCTCCTCTCAGACTTGGCCTTCTTTCCTCTATTTCGACTAAAAGCATTACTCTGGACTTTGGCATTGACGGGGGGATTAGCATAATGCTGATCAGATCAGACCGCAGCCACTAAACGTCCCGATCGCTGATCCCAGGAAGACAGGAAAGCCGAGGTCGGAGGAAAACTCAGGGGCGCTTGATTGATGCAAAACTTTCCCGGTGATCTTTGCAGTGGATCCTCACACGAGGGCTCCATCCATTATCCCGGACCGTAATCTATCAGCATATTAAGTGGCCGCCGTCGGAATTTATTATCCACGCTGATCAGTTCTACATCTGAAAGTGCAATTTAAATGAGTTAATAAAGGAGCGCGGGAACAACAGAAGCCGAGTCATTAATATTGACGAGCCACAACAAATCACCTCTGGTGTCCTCAGAGAGAAATATTAGACACTTTCAAACCGCTTTTGCAGGCTTGTCTCGGTGAATAATGTCTGCAGGTTCCATGTTTGAGGAAGAAAGAGAAGCTTTATTGTTAATTAATGCTGAAATCCATCAAAGGAACAATGAGACGGATTCGGCGTTTCATATTCAGCGGTTCCACTGTCCTGCTGCACATAAAGATCCGAGCACTGGCGATGATACAAATGCTTCCAATCACAGGTCGCTATGAAAGATGATCCAATTAACTTCAAGAAAATAATATATTACATTTATATAAGCTTTAAAAAATGACTTTCACTTCAAATATATATATTTTTAAACAGTTCTAAACTCTGAAGTAAAATATTGAACTTGAACTTTCAGCTTTAATTATGTGCTCATTTAGTTTCAGGTCCCAGAGAGCTTCATCATCATGACACACACACACCCACACACACACCCACACACACACACACCTACACACACTGGATTGGACCGGGACCAATTAGCATCTCAGCGTCAGACACTCTGGAGGATTATGGGGAGACTCAGTGTTTTTCATTATGCAGCAGATTTTGTTCGCTTTGGTTCCAGAAAAGTCCGAAAGACAAAAATAGCAGCAGAAATATTCTTTAACAAATCTTCGCTTTGCATTAATTATACATTAAAGTAAAGTCCTTTCATCTAAAAATAAGAACAAATTAAGGAACTTTCTCCAGAGAAAACAATCTGAACCAAAACGGAAAAATATACAAATCCCGTTAATCATGGGATTATATTTCAGGACCCGAGTGTGATTTGCTTATTATCCACACGTTCATTAAGGAAGTAAATAAAACAGACTTGTCACAAGCATATTTATACACATATTGTGATAAAAACAAATAAAATACCTACTTTTTACCTTTAATATAATTCAAGAGATAGAAGAACTATTGCGTTGATTTAAGTGTCTTTTAAATAGATCTTGGACTCTTTTGTACTGTATGTGTCTGTTTGTACAAAACTCTCTTTTCATTGAAATATTTATATTAGAAAATATGCTTCAGCCTCGTCCACTTTTTCTGGAGATGAAATCTTGTTTACCATAATCACGCCCACTCTGCTGTGATTGGTCAAACATCAAGGTTTATCACCATGCATCATCAATCCCGGAAGCCTCCACATTCAAGGGACTCGTTGTATAAACCAAGCGGGGCGTTATTACAGCTGTTTAGAGGAGGAGTGAAGCGCATCCGCTCTCGAAACCTCTCTTTCGCCAAGATTTCAGACGGCCGAAGTTCAAAACATGGTCATGATGAGGGACTTACTGCATCTTGGAGAGGAAGACTACAACATTTGAAACATGTGAGTCAGGAGAGTTGGGTTTTCACATTAGTTGACCTTTGACAGCTAATGTTAACATAAAAATCTTGGTGAGTAAAATGTGACGATTGCGATCAGATCTGAACTTCTTCATCCAAAAAAACAAGCTTAAAAACATACAAATACCTCCACACTGCTCTTCTGTGTTTCCTGTCTATGTAGCATGCTAGCTTCTGCTACAAACAATATAAAATACAGGCTTATATGGTTTTTTTCGGATCAATTTCTCTCGTCAAGACTTCAATACAAGATGGATGTAACCAATGAGCATTATGGAGGTATTTGGATTTTGTTAAGTGAGTCTTTTGGGAAGAAGATGAAGACAATTAAAATATGTGTTGTTTGCAACCGTCATATATACATTTTAATAACTACAAAAATATTAATCCAAAAAATTCTCCCAACCCTTAGTCGACATGAGGGTCAGTAGAATATGAGTGAGATTTAGAGCAAATTATTTTTCCTAATCCACAAGGGGAAAGAATGATGGCTATATCAAAGGGCATCTATTTTGACGAAAATAAAAAAAAAAGTCAAAATGTTTGACTCCTGAGTGACTGCTCTTAAGTCCCCTGCACTGAAGTTCACTAACTCCGCTGACCTCCGACCTGCCTCAGGTAAATTTGCAATTCCGAGATAAACCCTCGCGTTTCCACCCGAGGAGCTGACCTTCATTACTCAGCACACACAGAGTCTACGGCTACTGTACAGAAACTCTAATAGATCTTTGAATATCGAGCAGGAGAACAAACACGGCGACCTTCAGTCCAAATTTACTCAAGCAGAGAAAACCAGCAGCAGATTAAAAACAAACAGAGGAGAAAATTCGTTTTCCTGAGAGAGGAACTTTTCTGCTTCATGAATCTTTCATGTTGAGTCAGAGGCGAGCTACTGCTCGACCCATGATCCAGGGACTCTACGGAGACCCGGGCTGGGATCTTGACATCCGAAAACGACCCTAACTTTGTTTTGAGAACAAATCAGAAAAGTGATTCATGAGTTAACAGCCTGAATTTCTTACTCTTTCATTCGATTATATTTTCTTTTTTTGGTGAATATCCTCAACTTAATTTTGATTGTTGAATTTTCTTGTCATTATGAGTCCCATTGTCTTCGAGCTGTTATTATATTTCTATCAAACATATTTTATTTATACATATTGCAGCAAAAAAGTATAACTGAGGCAAAATAAGATACTTAAAAAAAGTGAAAATTTAAAAAAAGGGTTATTATTATTAATATTTAAATGAAGTTATTATTCATTATATTATGTTAAATGTTAACAAGATCTTGCAAAACCTCAGGTAAATAAAAATGTTTATATTAACCTTTCTGTTGTCTCAGGGTCAACCCGAATGCCCGAAAACATTGTATTCCTTATGTAGCTTCTGGGTCAAGATGAACGACCTCCTATGTCACGATCCACTTCTGTTTTGTTTTATTTTATCAAGGTACTTCCTGCTTTGCCATTTTCTTTTTCTTTGACAGTTGACGGGCCCGGTTCCTGACAGTGGTTGGTATAGTTGCAGAGCTGCTGTTGATCAACCAATCAGCCTTTAAGGATATAAGGGGCTGATCTCCAGCCAGCAGTTGTCAGCTCGTTTCCATTCCCACCTGGTAAATTTGTAACTCTGCTACGTTCTACCTGCTTGCTGTTCCAACCTTTTTTGAGAGAATGGACTCTGGACTTGATTGCTATTTTTGGAATATACTGTTTTGGACCTTGTTGCCATCCTGTGGACATTCTGATGTTTTTGAATTCTGACCCGCTCTAGTAGAAGAACTCACATTTTCCCCGATCCTTTAAACTCTTTACTGGCTGCCATTTTCTTTCGGGATTCATTTTAAAATTCTGGTTCTTACTTTCAGAGATATTCATGGTCAGACTCCTCCTTACATCAGTGATCTGATCCAGACTTACACCCCGGCTCAGGTTCTTAGTTGCAACTGTTGCTCCTAAGCTTTGGAACGATCGAATCAAACCCTAACCCTGATCAAATTGTAATATCAAGATAAATCATTTTAAAATTGCTTTAAATATCTTACCAGTGAAGGGAGACAAACCAATCCAAGGATTCCATTCAAAGTACCACATTTGGCCCTCGGGCCGCTCAATATTGAGCTAATCCTCATTCTTCAATGAAAATTGAAAGTTAACCTTCAAAAACTTAGCTGACTATTAATGACTTCTACCTCATCCAGATGTCTATAAATATAAATCTATAATGCAAACAGATCAGATGAATAAGTCACATCACTCAAGAACAAAACCCTGAGACGTCCACCCTTCTCCACTTTGAAGCCCATCCTTGAAGGAAACTTCATAACCGCTCCCCGGAACGTCTCTTCAGCTTTAAGGCTCCAGATTCATGACATAATCATGATTCAACGCCGGCGTAGACGTTCCAGGAAACTTGACCTCTGACTGAGATGCAAAGGACGCCGCCTCGGTCCGCATCAAAGCTCCAAGAAGCCCTGATGAGTCCGGATGTCCAGCAGCTGCAGGGAGAGAAGCTTTGATGGGTGAGGGGCGAGGATTCGGACCGAGAACTCACACTCGCACATGTTTGTCTTTTTAATCAGGCAAAGATGAGGCAACAACATCACCATGGCAACAAGAGAAGACATCTGTGAAGGTTATTAAAAAATATTCCTTTTCACAAAAGCATTTGTCTCATCAAAAACTCCAGAGGTTCGCCCCATCGGACTCTTGAATCCAGAGACGCTCCATCTTTAGTGGGCCATGAATCGGGCCTGTCCGGGCCTGTTACTCTGATTACTTTGTGTAATGGATGGGACAGAAGCTGAATCATCCGGCGCTCTAATGCTTTATCAATTACAATTTGCGGCCCGGCCCCGGTCAGCTGCGTTGATACAGTGTGGCCGGGCAGTGAAAGGTCCATTGTCCCGCACGTCAATAGAGCCGAGTGGAGGCTTCACTAATCTTCGTAATGAATGTGGTGAGTCAGGACCGAAGACAAGGAGCGCCTCATTAAGAAGCTCCAATATCGTATCAATACGTTGATTCATGCCCGGCGGCGCTACGCTTCACACGAGCTGCTTTAATGTGAGTTTGTTTATGTGTGACGGAGGACTCTCCATCAGTGCACCTGTGAGCCACTCGTCCGTCTTCATCACCACTTCTCTTCATTAGCGGCCATGTTGGCTGAGAGCGCTTTCCTCGTGGTCGTCCAGTTGATCCTCGATGAGTGACACTTATGTACTCATAATATAGTCAGACTCATGTACTCTAGTGAGACTCGTGTACTATAGTTAGACTCATGTACTCTAGTGAGACTCGTGAACTATAGTGAGACTCATGTACTCTAGTGAGACTTGTGTAATATAGTGAGACTCATGAACTATAGTGAGACTCATGTACTATAGTGACACTTATGTACTATAGTGAGACTCATGTACTATAGTGACACTTATGTACTATAGTGAGACTCATGTACTATAGTGAGACTCATGTACTATAGTGACACTTATGTACTATAGTGAGACTCATGTACTATAGTGAGACTCATGAACTATAGTGAGACTCATGTACTATAGTGACACTTATGTACTATAGTCAGACTCATGTACTATAGTGAGACTCATGTACTATAGTGAGACTCATGTACTATAGTGACACTTACTGTATGTACTATAGTGAGACTCATGTACTATAGTGAGACTCATGAACTATAGTGAGACTCATGTACTATAGTGAGACTCATGTACTATAGTGACACTTATGTACTATGGTGAGACTCATGAACTATAGTGAGACTCATGTACTATAGTGACACTTATGTACTATAGTGAGACTCATGTACTATAGTGACACTTATGTACTATAGTGAGACTCATGTACTATAGTGACACTTATGTACTATAGTGAGACTCATGTACTATAGTGACACTTATGTACTATAGTCAGACTCATGTACTATAGTGAGACTCATGTACTGTAGTGAGACTCATGAACTATAGTGAGACTCATGTACTATAGTGACACTTATGTACTATAGTGAGACTCATGTACTATAGTGACACTTATGTACTATAGTGAGACTCATGTACTATAGTGACACTTATGTACTATAGTGAGACTCATGTACTATAGTGAGACTCATGTACTATAGTGACACTTATGTACTATAGTGAGACTCATATACTATAGTGAGACTCATGTACTATAGTGACACTTATGTACTATAGTGAGACTCATGTACTATAGTGAGACTCATGTACTATAGTGAGACTCATGTACTGTAGTGAGACTCTTGTTCTATAGTGAGACTCATGTACTATAGTGAGACTCATGTACTATAGTGAGACTCATGTACTATAGTGAGACTCATGTACTGTAGTGAGACTCATGTACTATAGTGAGACTCATGTACTATAGTGAGACTCATGTACTATAGTGAGACTCATGTACTATAGTGAGACTCATGTACTGTAGTGAGACTCTTGTTCTATAGTGAGACTCATGTACTATAGTGAGACTCCTGTATTATAATGAGACTCATGTACTATAGTGAGACTCCTGTATTATAATGAGACTCATGTACTATAATGAGACTTACTGTATGTACTATAGTGAGACTCATGTACTATAGTGAGACTCATGAACTATAGTGAGACTCATGTACTATAGTGAGACTCATGTACTATAGTGACACTTATGTACTATAGTGAGACTCATGAACTATAGTGAGACTCATGTACTATAGTGACACTTATGTACTATAGTGAGACTCATATACTATAGTGAGACTCATGTACTATAGTGAGACTCATATACTATAGTGAGACTCATGTACTATAGTGACACTTATGTACTATAGTGAGACTCATATACTATAGTGAGACTCATGTACTATAGTGACACTTATGTACTATAGTGAGACTCATGTTCTATAGTGAGACTCATGTACTATAGTGAGACTCATGTACTGTAGTGAGACTCTTGTTCTATAGTGAGACTCATGTACTATAGTGAGACTCATGTACTATAGTGAGACTCATGTACTGTAGTGAGACTCATGTACTATAGTGAGACTCATGTACTATAGTGAGACTCATGTACTATAGTGAGACTCATGTACTATAGTGACACTTATGTACTATAGTGAGACTCATGTACTATAGTGAGACTCATGAACTATAGTGAGACTCATGTACTATAGTGACACTTATGTACTATAGTCAGACTCATGTACTATAGTGAGACTCATGTACTATAGTGCGACTCATGTACTATAGTGACACTTACTGTATGTACTATAGTGAGACTCATGTACTATAGTGAGACTCATGAACTATAGTGAGACTCATGTACTATAGTGAGACTCATGTACTATAGTGACACTTATGTACTATGGTGAGACTCATGAACTATAGTGAGACTCATGTACTATAGTGACACTTATGTACTATAGTGAGACTCATGTACTATAGTGACACTTATGTACTATAGTGAGACTCATGTACTATAGTGACACTTATGTACTATAGTGAGACTCATGTACTATAGTGACACTTATGTACTATAGTCAGACTCATGTACTATAGTGAGACTCATGTACTGTAGTGAGACTCATGAACTATAGTGAGACTCATGTACTATAGTGACACTTATGTACTATAGTGAGACTCATGTACTATAGTGACACTTATGTACTATAGTGAGACTCATGTACTATAGTGACACTTATGTACTATAGTGAGACTCATGTACTATAGTGAGACTCATGTACTATAGTGACACTTATGTACTATAGTGAGACTCATATACTATAGTGAGACTCATGTACTATAGTGACACTTATGTACTATAGTGAGACTCATGTACTATAGTGAGACTCATGTACTATAGTGAGACTCATGTACTGTAGTGAGACTCTTGTTCTATAGTGAGACTCATGTACTATAGTGAGACTCATGTACTATAGTGAGACTCATGTACTATAGTGAGACTCATGTACTGTAGTGAGACTCATGTACTATAGTGAGACTCATGTACTATAGTGAGACTCATGTACTATAGTGAGACTCATGTACTATAGTGAGACTCATGTACTGTAGTGAGACTCTTGTTCTATAGTGAGACTCATGTACTATAGTGAGACTCCTGTATTATAATGAGACTCATGTACTATAGTGAGACTCCTGTATTATAATGAGACTCATGTACTATAATGAGACTTACTGTATGTACTATAGTGAGACTCATGTACTATAGTGAGACTCATGAACTATAGTGAGACTCATGTACTATAGTGAGACTCATGTACTATAGTGACACTTATGTACTATAGTGAGACTCATGAACTATAGTGAGACTCATGTACTATAGTGACACTTATGTACTATAGTGAGACTCATATACTATAGTGAGACTCATGTACTATAGTGAGACTCATATACTATAGTGAGACTCATGTACTATAGTGAGACTCATGTACTATAGTGAGACTCATGTACTATAGTGAGACTCATGTACTATAGTGAGACTCATGTACTATAGTGAGACTCATGTACTGTAGTGAGACTCATGTACTATAGTGAGACTCATGTACTATAGTGAGACTCATGTACTATAGTGAGACTCATGTACTATAGTGAGACTCATGTACTGTAGTGAGACTCTTGTTCTATAGTGAGACTCATGTACTATAGTGAGACTCCTGTATTATAATGAGACTCATGTACTATAGTGAGACTCCTGTATTATAATGAGACTCATGTACTATAATGAGACTTACAGTATGTACTATAGTGAGACTCCTGTACTATAGTGAGACTCGTGTACTATCGTGAGACTCATGTGCTATAGTGAGACTCCTGTATTATAATGAGACTCATGTACTATAGTGAGACTCCTGTATTATAATGAGACTCATGTACTATAATGAGACTTACAGTATGTACTATAGTGAGACTCATGTACTATAGTGAGACTCATGTACTATCGTCAGACTCATGATGTATTATCATGCCACTTGTTTTGTAAAAGTAATGTTTCAAACTAACTTCATTAGACTAAACTACAGTGTGAGTCTTATTTTACTATAATAAGATTCCTCACGTACTACTGCGAGACTCATTTAGCAATAATGTCCCCCTTTGATAATATGACAACATGATGATCAAACAATTCATTTGCATTTATTTTCTGTACCATATCATACAGCATGTTATCTTAACTAATCCTCTGTTGACTATCTGGATGTCGTGTATGTTATTAGCAGCCTGAGAAGATGTGGATCTCACCCAGCACTTTAAATATAGACAGTATTATTGCTCAAAGTGCCTCTTTCCTTCAAATGTCATTGCACAGATGGCAGCAACGAAGCGAGTAACTCTCTTCAAGTGCACACACACACACACACACACACACACACACACGCACACGCACACGCACACGCGCACAGGCAGGATATAGAAGCTACTCTTTGATAAAATCTCCGGCTGCTGGGAGATTGAGGAATAATGAAATGCACAAATATTCCAGTGGAAGGAGCAGTTGAACCTCAGATCCGTCTATATTTCTCCGTCAACACGGAAACGATCGCTTTGCTCTCCTTTCACGTGGATGAGATCCCAGGAGAAACGCATGCAGTCAGGATGTGGAAGAGGAGAAAAAAAACTGAATTAAATTTGAGCACATAGCACCTAATTGGATCTTATATAGACTGTATATACCTGCAGAGCTGCTTGAACGTTCAGTTCCACTTGGGGATTAAGAACGTTGGATATTATAGAGACAGCTGACGCTGACTGTTGGAGTGAATGTAACAGATATTACACCATTGTATGAGCCAATTAACTGCTTGGTATCATGTAATAACAAGCCCTTGTGTTGTACTCTTGTGTACTAACCAATAACTCTGGACATTTTATTGTAGCTTAACAGACAATAATACTCAATGTTGTAAAGTCGATTATATGATTGATATATTTTTCAAATGACTTAAAAGTATACATTAATAGTACATACAGTAAGTAATTAAGTAAGTAAGTAATTTTTATTTGTATAGCGCTTTTCTAGACCAGGGTCCCTTGTTGACGTTTTATTTTTTCCCGTATTATTGAACACATTTATTTTAAACTTTTCCATCTCAACGTTACATGTGATGTGCCATCCTTCAATCAACAATCCTCTCAGAAACGTTGACCTAAGCAGCTCCCATAATCCTTTGCCACCCAGCCAACAAATCTGATCCGGCCAAAGGCATCATGGGAGTTCTAATAATTGACCTCCATTTTTAACGTCATTTAAGAGAAGACAGGAAGTCTTTTTAACTGGGACACAACGAAACACTCTGGAGTGAATGTAGCAATTTGGTGTAAACAAACAAACAGAAATGTACTAGTTTTTGCTTTTAAAACATTATTAAGTCATTCATTACAATTTTATTTACATATACATAACTTTTAAATACATGCTACAATTTGGAGAGCTTAGGAAACGGACTGGACACAAGCGCCTTCACGGGATAATCCATCTGCGTTTTTGATTGCTCGAGTGTAAAGTCAGACGGAACCGTCTGGAAGTCATCCAGGACACTTTTAAGGAAACAAGCTAAAGTGCTTCTGTCTCCTGCATCTTCAAGGCCATTCTGCTGTGAACCATCATCTCTGTTTTCCATCTCTTCATTTCATCAAGTCCACAAAATTGCTGCTCCGTCTGCCAAAACTCATCAAGGCCGATGTTTGTTCGCGGCAAATAAGTTAGAACGGAGTGCAGGGGACGGGACGGAAAGAGGCGGGTAATGAAGGAGTTTTGATTGAATGGAAATTAGGAGAAAAATTGGCATCGGAAGGTCAGGAAATTGGTTATTTGCCATGATAGATGGAGCGGAAGCAAAAGAGAGACAATCAGCGCATCGTCTCGGGCGCGGTGGAGCTCTCACCTCGGCGGGTCATGAGTATGAATTCTACATAGAACTTGCTGAGATAGAATTTCTGGGAAAAAAAACATTTGGGAACACCATTGCATCTTTTTCTCTGGCAGGTTTTATGACTCGGCACACATCAGGGAGACGGACCGATCCTCTGGCGCTCATAAAAGACGACACAAACTCAAGAAAAATGACTTTGGGAACTCACTTTTATGCACACAAACAACAACCGCTGCCAAAAAATACACAGCGGCTGCAATTCCTCATCGTTATGTGGGTGAGGTGGATTATGGAGCTGCACGGGGGAGGACAGGGAGAGAGGGATGTGGGGGGGGTGGGTGGTGGGAGTAGGTATGGGAAGAGTTGTGGTTTCGTATCTCGGAAGAACCTCGTGCTGACAAAGGCTGCTGTGGTTATATTTTTTCGGTGAGTTTAATGTTTTCTGTAGGATGTCAAAAGTGAGAGATGTGGAGGTGTGCATGTGTGCACAGTCACAAGGCAAAGAAAATGCTTAAAAAAGAATTGCATGTTAACTACATTTCATCTTAGCATTTTTCTGTTGTTTGATAAGAGTATTAGAGACACACAAAGAAAGAGATTTAACATGATAGATGAAACGTATTATTATAAAGGGATAGACATATTGTGTGGTAATGCCTTAACCTATAAAAAACACATATTATTACAAGATTAAATCAAGTAAATTTAAGATTTACTTTTGACTTTAATCCAAGGTCAACCCTTGTGAACGACCTCCCTGGCTTCCAGAAACACATCTGTAGTGGTGGAGGTCGTCCACCTCGACCCATAGACAACACAAGGGTTAAAGTCCTAAACCCCTATAACACAAACATGCCAATGTTCCCAAAATATTTCAAATTCAACTGGATTAAGAAATTGTCATCACATCACCTAAAGAAAATAATAATAATTATAAATAATAAGTAACATTAATTAAAACAAAAACAGTAAACGATTGCAACCTGGACTTCCAATCTACAAAAAATGACTTCTCTTAGCTTCTCTTTAAAAATATAGCCTACCATATCATTAAATAAATATACAATCTTATGCGAGGTTACTTTGAAATAGTGATGGGCCGATGAATCTTTGTGAAACAGTATCATATGTTTATAGGTCAGCAGGTGGCGCCATCAGTTTAAAAATACATTATAACAGTTGTTCAAAACAAAGGAAAATAGTGGAGAGACCGCCATCTAGTGGACTCTAAAAATAATGACAATTTCTCATGAAGCTTCATCAGACCATCACTCCTTTTTATATATAATAGAAAACCCTGCTTGTTTTGTGGTATTAGAAGCATAAGGCAAAAAGTATTTGGATTTTGTATCAATACCTGAGGTGGTATTTTATGTAGGTCGTTCCATAAATTGTTAATTCAAATAATTAAAAGGATTTATATTTACAATGATAGTGATTATTTACAACACTTTCTAAACTCTTTTAAAACCTTTAGAAAGCTTCGAGATTATAAAGCCTTTCATGAAAAACACTCTCGTAATTTATACAAAAAAACCTCTCTTTTCTCACGGGATATTGAGAGCTGCTGAGCGTCCTCTCTGACAAATCTGCTGCTGTGAACGCTCGACGCCACATGATCGATCGTCTCGTTGCAGATTTAGCCAGAAAAGCAGAGCAATTACGTAGAAAGCATCAGATGAGAAGAGTAAAGTGAAAATATAAAAAGGCCTTTTCTTATTTATTTTTTTTCTCAACCACTTTTCCACGCGGCTCACCAGTCACGCCTAATTTTATTTTGCGGCGGGAATTTCTCTGGTGAATTACGACTTCTTGACATTTGGTGGCATTAAGTAGGGGCACACATGAATTGTGTATCGAGTCGTCCTCCAGTGACAGAAACAAAGCGCCGAAGCCCGAGGAGCTTCATCAGGAGACTTTTAAGTCGCATGGTGGATATCGGTGATTGAATACAAAGTGCTCCTCCAATGACGGAGATTACGACGTCACAGTTGAATTCAAACTCAGATGCTCGTCTCACACAAGTATTGATCGTTTCATCAATGTCAGAGGACGAAAAGGAATGGGTTCATCTTTAATAACACAAAGGCAGACATCTCACATAATTGTTGGTTCCTGATCAAGCTAAAAGAAACTTAAAACTTAGTATTGTTTTGGTTCAATGAGTTCGCTGAACTATACAGTACTGATGGGTTTATGGTCATGTTTAAACCTCATAATCTGCCTGTTTGAAAAACTAAAATTGAGAATAAAAAAGGTCAAAACATGTCTTAGATTAGTGAAGTGGCCCCAGTGCAGCACTTGTAATGTGACACCTTCCACTGACATGGCGATGAATCCCAGTCACAATCTGACCGATGTCATCATCTCAGCGAAATCCCAAACAGAAAGCGAAGACGGAACGCCAGACCCGGATTAAACGAGGTCGACCGTCCTGCAGTCACTGGTGTGAAAATCTCCAGTCAGCGATTATTATGGAAATTTATGGAAACACGCAGCATAAGATCTTCCTAATTCCTCCTGCGGGCGATCGGCTCACATATAGAAGCTGAAAAAGAACTAATTGCTCACATTTATCTGTTTAGTCTCAACAAAAGTTGCCAGAAGAGACTTCTGCCTCTGCGGGGCATTTAACAAGCTGCTGCTCTAATGAGAATCATGATGCAACACACATATCGATACCTGATGAACTTCCTTTGAACCAGTTTTACCGTCTGTGGGTCTGAAGTGATAAACGTCTTACTAAAGGCTAACATTAACAAGGTTAATTATGAAAACTAATCTTTGAAACGTAGCCATTAATCCAGCAATGCTATAAGTCAAACTGCATATATCAAACATTTGGAGCAAAGAAACAACACAATAGAACATCGAGATCACGAAGCAGGAATGATCAAACCAAACTACGAATCTAACATTTATGTGCAGACTTTACTCGTCTTCCTTCAAAATAAAAGTCACAATTTATTTCATTGTATTGACATATATCATATGGCATGACATATAAAATCTTTTCATCCTTTTCTTTGCGCCATTTCTTTTGATCCTTGTTCAATTTGTCACCACTTCCACTTTGTTCTTTATACTTGCACTTTATTCTTGTTCTTGTTTATATGAAACTTGCTG
Source organism: Callionymus lyra (assembly GCF_982586985.1). NCBI lineage: Eukaryota > Metazoa > Chordata > Actinopteri > Syngnathiformes > Callionymidae > Callionymus > Callionymus lyra. The sequence continues at coordinate 16,242,401 of NC_141831.1, forward strand.
TACCGAAACTGGAAACACAATTTCCCTGAAGGAGATCTCCAAAGGGATTAATAAAGTCAATCTATCTATCTTTCTATATTTTATTTATTTTATTCTATACTGTATCGTCTTACAGCAAGAAGGTTGCTGGTTAGATTCCAGGCCGAGGCAACCTTTCTGAGTTCGTATGTTCTCCCCGTGTGGCGTGGGTTTACTCCGGGCACTCCGGTTTCCTCCCACAGTCTCAAAACATACAGAGGTTGATTGACTCTTATCTTTGTGAAGTTGTCTTTAGGTTTGAAAGCGTGTGTGAAGGGTTGTATGTCTTCGTGTGCACTGCGACAGACTGGCGTCCTGTCCAGGGTGTCCCCTGCCTCTCGCCCTATGATTCTAGGATAGGCTTCAGTCTCCCCGCGACCCCGACCCCGGGATAAAACGGTTGTCAATGAATGAATGAATGAATGTATTCCACAACACCAGATTATGTTCCTGTGTTGTATACAATACTGTATTTAATACGTCTGTCCGTCTGTCTGTCTGTCCGTCTGTCTGTCTGTCTGTCTGTCTGTCTGTCTTTCTGTCTGTCTGTCTGTCTGTCTGTCTGTCTAAAGTAGCTCTGTAGGCTTCTTTGGCTTCATGTTTGTGTTCATGTTTGCAATAGGTCAACTTCCAATAATCCCCTCCTCTCTCACATGCAGGGTCATAAAACAAACCCGAATTGAGTTACTATGCTAAAAACCAGCGCCGCGCTATCGATTCTTCTAGTCACCATCGTTGAGTGACCTTGAATAAATTCTTGAGGGTAAATTGAGCACTCTTTGTGCTCTAGGATCAAAGGATCCACAACACAGTTAAAGAACAAGAGGGAAGCAGAATGTTCTTTTTGTGTTCTTTGTGCCTACTATGATCATCAGGCTGCTGCAACTCATTCTGCAATCGCTGCTGCCCCACAGGTCATGATAGCTCCAACGTTCCAGCATCATGAGGTAGAACAATGATAAGTAAGTCAGTAAGTAATTTATATTTGTAGAGTGCTTTTCCAGACCAGGGTCATTGTGTTCCCATGCGGGTAATTTGGCACTACTTAGATGGATGGATAGGTAGATAGATAGGTAGATAGATAGATAGATAGATGGATGGATGGATGGATGGATGGATGGATGGATGGATGGATGGATGGATGGATGGATGGATGGATGGATGGATGGATGGATGGATGGATGGATGGATGGATGGATGGATGGATGGATGGATGGATGGATATGGATGGATATGGATGGATGGATGGATGGATGGATGGATGGATGGATGGATGGATGGATGGATGGATGGATGGATGGATGGATGGATGGATGGACGGATGGACGGACGGAGGGATAGACAAATGGATTTTATTAAATCGCTCGTTTCATAAAAACAAGAACAAGAAAAAAGTATAAACAAAATAACTTAGAAATATAAAGAATATAGATCATAGGAAATAATGCAAAGAAAAGGATAGAAGATTTACATAGAATGCCATAATCTTTTCACTTCGCTCCTGCCCCAAGTTAAAAATTATGGAGTCTTATAGAATGAGGAAGGAAGTCCCTGACTCTATTAGTATTGCATCTGGTCACTCATCATTAGTTTTTGTGACTAATTGGAAATTTTGGTTCCTGCACGCTCTGTACCCTCCTTAAAAAAAAATTCTGTTCTTGAATCGTTAAACATGGTCAACAGCCTCAGAACCAACAGGTGTATGGAACTTTTCAACAAATTCACAAAGTCATGGCTGTCGAGCTAATGTACAGATAAGGTTTTGTTCAGATGGTGGAAGGGTGGATTACGATGTGACATCTGTTAAGTCAGTGGGTCGTGTCGCAGCAGGACCACTCGGTTAGTCCTGAGTTGTTGGACACCCAGAGAGCAGAGACTTCCAGTGTTGTGACACTTCAATCTGTTCAGCGTCCTGCGGCATGAATTATGGATGAATCGGACCGCGACTCATCGCTCGGCAGATTCCAGCTTCATAACTTGGTACCGTTCGTGTCGCCGACTCGTCACAGGCTTTACAGAGGAGCAGGAAAAAGGGATCAAGGTCATTTTCACAGCATCAAACCCAGACTGTATTATCCGCCTGTTGAAAAGGTGTTTAGCCGAGTCGGTTCTGAGCGAACGGGTCATGACGGGGACGATAACCGCAGTCGAGGTAGGTGGACAAATATTGATGCGAGACAGCCGACAACTCAAGTTTCTCCACCTCCACGTTGAAATAAATCATCAGTTCAAGAGTTAAATGTATAAAAATAACACTTTGTTAAAATTTAAAGTGATCCGAGAGTTCAGTAGTTCAGCTCCAGACATCACTCTCGCCTCCTCTCACGTTTCGTTAAAGCTTGAAAAACTTTCCAAGAGAGAAGAACACGCGATGGAAGAGCCGTCCTCCTGATGTGTTCCTGAAGTGTCCACGGTGATTATTTATTCAGCGCCGCTAGCACGGAAGAGCGTCGTAAAAACGTTTAAACCAGCATCAAGCAGCTGCCAGGGCATAAAACAGAAGGCATTATGGGAAATTAAGATATTGCTGAATTATTAAAAGCAAAGAAAAGCATTAAAAAGACATTCGGTGTAGATGAAAAGTGCGGATTTTTAAATGGTTTTGCCACATTTACGAACATTTATCGAGCGATTTTGTAATTCAGAGCCAAGTGATTCAGTTTGTTTTGATGAGTCTTCATTTTGTGCTAAAATAAACGTGAATCCCACTGTAAACTCAACAGGATGCGAGTGAATCGATGGGATCGGTGAACTGCATCAAGGCTGACATCAAGGCTTTCTGAGTCATACAGATCTGAGCGAATCCCTCGTGTTTCCAGGCATTAAATGATTCTACACAGGATGTCAGCAGCATCTCTGAACTGAGTCACAAAGACTGATAATGAATCACGCTCTAAGAAAGAGCTTGAGTCCCACAGATGCAAGCAAATCATTATAGATGTAAAATGATCACTGATAACTGCTGAGTCAAACTAAGATGACTCCACAGGAAGTAGTTTACACTCATCAAAATCAGAAACTGCTTTTTTTTCACCAATTCAATAATAATGTACAACAATATACTTACAGTATATTTATTGTTTGGCTATAAGGGTATTTGCATTTAAAATGGAAATAAAATACAATATACAAACATAAACATGTCACGCAACACCATCTTATTTTGAAGGGGAAACTCGGAAACTACGTCACGGACATCTCCCCCCGCCCCCCTCTCCTTTAAAAGCTGGAGCCTCTGGTCAGCCAGAAACTTGAGTCGGCTGGTGTGAGCAGAGGTTCGGTTCTCGCTCGCCGTCGGTTCGATCACTTTCCCCCCCGGACACGATGAGGCGGAAAGAGAAGCGGCTGCTCCAGTTCGCGGGGCTCCTGGTGGCGGTTCTGCTTTTCCTCCCGAACGTGGGACTGTGGTCTTTGTACCGGGACCGGGTCTTTGACAACTCGCAGGATGTATCGGACGGTTCCGGAGGAATATCGACGCTGCAGGTGAGACAGGCTCGGTTCTGTTCGGTGTCTCCGTTGGTTTGGTTCGGCTGTGTTGGTCGGATGGTTCTGTTGGACTCAGAGGAGCCTGAAATCTTGAGCTTGAACATTAGAAAAATGGTTATAAATGATGATGATGATGGTCTCAGATTCATCCTATCTAATAATGTATTTGTATTTTTTAACAGTTTTTATGGAACAAGAATCGTTATTGGATACTTGATAACCATGAATACAGCTATTAATGAGATTAAAACATCAACACTTTATATAGGAAGAAACATTATCACTTGATTTAGAAATATTATTTTCAACTAAAATATCAAAATAACAATAGAAAAAAAAGTGGTAAATAACAAATAATAATTAAAATGAATGGTTTATGCAAACACACAAATACAATACATCGGTGTGACTTTTGAATCCTTGTTTTCTTTTAAGTTAAGTATTCCTTTCGTGCAACGGTTCTCTGGCTCAGAGTCTGAGTTGGATTCCACACCTGGCTCGACGGCAGATTCTTCTCATGGAAACCTCAGAATTAACTCCCTGATCGACACAGTATCTCACACAGAGGATTCACTTGAATCAAATCAGATGATTCTGATGATTCCAAGTCCAAGATGGTGAGAGTTCAGAACCACTGGAGCTACAATAATGATGAAGAACCACTTGTTTAAGTCAAGAAATTAAGCTATTTAAAAAAACAATTTTAACTACTTATTTAGGTAAAAACGATTATTGTAATGGAAGTTTAAATGACATTTCGAATAACTTTAATATTAACATAATTAACAAAAAGGAAAGAACATTAAACAAGGATTGTATTCGGGTTGTAGAGCTATAACTAAAAAATGTACTTTACTAAATTCAATTAATTTAAATCATCGTTTGCGAAGCTTCATCATAAAATAATCATAATTAAGGGCGAACTATGTCTAAACATATGTATTAATTATATAAAAGAAATCAAAATAATTTAAAGATGTAATTTTAATGATTAATAATAGAATCAATATCATTAGCACATTTATTGTTATTAATATACATTATACAATACATTCACTAAGTTATGTGTTCTCCTTTCTGTTCGATCCTTATATGTTTTCACAGTGTTTGCATTGAACTCTGGTTTCCTCCCACAGTTCCAAAAATATCCAGAGGTTGAAATGTGTGAGTGTTTGTTCCAGCTCTTATTTTGTTTTGAATTGTACTCTTCATTAGAAAAAAACACAATTGGTTCAATGTCCTTGAGAAAGATATTGATTTGCTAATTTCACTAAAACGTGAGATGGAAAAAAAGCATCTTAAAACCAAGGCAAACATAATTATATTCTCTGAAGCAGATTCAAAAATCATTATCTCTCAGGGTTGTGACTCAAAACTAGTCATGTTCAGCACCGCGGAGAGCTCCGACGCCTGTAGTCAGATGAAATTATTCTACTTCTTCGTGAGTCAATATTAATCGTTTCCAGCTTTTTAATAGATATTTGCCAGTGCGTCAAATGAACATGATTAATTTCAGCGACTGGGAATTGTTGCTGTTGTCAGCACGAGGATTTTTTTCAAAGGTTGTTTCTCTAAGAATGTATTGGGTGGAGTTCAGCACCTTGGACAGCGTCGGGAATGAGAGTTGAAGCAATAGCTCACCTAAAATTCTCCTTTTCTACTCACCCTCATGTCATCTGAGGGTTGGAATTATTTTCAGAGTAATCTGTTCCCTTTTAGAGTTTTAGAAATAATGTATGTCATTTTAATTTAGCAACGGGAGCTCGGTTGTCTTTGTAGTCTTTGGGCTCCAGCTACAAGTTATTCCTCATTGAAACCCATTGTAAGTGTCAGTGTGCATGTTCAAGATTTACACTGATGGGCTTCTGCTGAAAATGAGCCTTAAATATAGACTTTAAATACTTCAATACAAGATGAGCACCATGGAGGTATTTAGATGTCTTTCAGTGTCTTTTTGGACGAAGATGAAGACAAAAACGCATCTCGGCTTCAGTTTCTACATCAAAATGAATAAATGTTTTCGCCTATAACTCTAAAAAGGAACAGATTACTTTGAAAATAATCCTTTGACGACATGAGGGTGATTAGAAAATGACTCAAGTTTTAATTTTTCACTTGCAAGATGTTTTGCCGCTAACGCATCACCCACTGGAGACTCGTTTTTGCAGGTTTCCTTCCACTTCTGAAATGCTACACATTTAGGGAGAAATGTCTCTGAGTTTGAAGACAACAGCATTTTGACTGTTCCCTGTGTGCGTGCTTCACGCCTTTTGATCTGAAGCATCAGTTTTTCACTTGCAGAACGTCTCTTCTGAGAGCAAAACACCCAAAGGTGCTGATGCGTAAAGGTGCTTTCAATAGGAAGTTTTATCTGTTTCATTTTGATTTCCTGATTCAATATTTTGAGTTGTTGGATGTGAAGTTGTTGATCAAAGCTTAGCTTTTGAAATGCGTGCAATAATATTGGAGCGCTGATCATTCGCTTGGTAGATTTCTTCATGGCAGATGATGAATAGACACGCAAGAATTTGGGTTTGGTGAGCATTACTTGTCCTGAAAAGATTGTGTTTCTAACTTAAGATGCTCTTGAGATGAGATGCTATTCCAGTCCCTAAAAATATATGAAGGACACTTCAAACTAAATAGTTATTCAGGTCCAGAGCAGAAGATTCGAACACAATCACTCTTACACACTCATATTTAAGCCAACAATTTGACCGTGAAAAAAGCAGAGACTTTTTTAAATCACCAGGAAGACAAAATGAGAAATCGGCATAACGAGAGGTCTTCTCTAGTTTGGTATACCTGTAGAAAACTGAGAATTTTGGACAGTTACAAAATGGCACAATTTTTAAAATACCACTGATTAGGCCTTAAACTTTAAGAAGAGATGTAAACGTAACATTTAGTCAGAAATAAATGTTCAAATGCTCTTTTGCAAGTAGTGATGCCAGTTCCGCAACTTGGAGCACCGTCATAGTTGAAGCTAGTTAGCTAGTTAGGTTATGGTCAATAAAGAAGTGAGCAAGCACCTTTTAGCTATACATTAATACCTGCCACAAAATCCGAAATGGAAGTTTTTACTGGCAAACTTTTGCCGGTTCGATTTTGGTGGTGCATGATTGCAGACCTCACTGTGTCTCGGGGAAAAACTACCTTTTACGATATAGATGTCTAACATGGAGAGTATCGCTCTCTTACAGCAATATTTCCAGCTTTAACCTCAACACAAATTACATTTAAATGTTTCTTTATTTGATTGCCATCTAATCTAATCAACGTTTGATTCAATCATGAAACATTTATACAGGACTTTAAAATTCAAGAGCTGTTTGTTCCATTTTTAATTCATTTCCGAGCGTCTCTCCTCCGTGACTCTCCGTGAATCAGCACAAATGGTGTCTGTGATTTGGGTTTTTTCTCCCGGTGGCTCATTACAGCTTCATTGGAGACGCTGTACAATCGATGCTCTAATCCCGCGCCGGCTTTCCCCTCATCGGTCCGGCTTGTAAAAGGGATTGTTCTCGGTCGGCGCCAGTCTGTCGTCGTGGAATGAAGCCGACAGAAGTGTCGGAGAGAGATCACAGCGGATTAAACACAAAGCGAAAACCAGGCGAGTTCTGGTGCAGATGAAATGGAATCTAAACGAACATCATCTCGACAGATTGTTTGTTAAATATTGATTTGCTCTCCAGCAGAGAACGACTGGCCTCGTTACTTTCAGGAACTGCTGGAAAGTTCATAGCGAGGGATCTGATGTATCGGCAGTGATCGTAGCAACGCATACCATTGATGCTTCAAGTTCTGTGTGCCACTTATCTGAGAAGTTAAACTGCGAGAACAGTCGACGGCAGAGAGACTGAGAGAGAGAGAAAAGATAAAGACAAATTGAAAATGAGTTTAATTGACATATTACCATTAAATCACTATCATTTATAGCTTTATAATTAACTAGTTCAACACAATATTGAGGAAAAAAATCTTTATTTAGGAGTTTTTAGATTTAGCAGCTTGACTTAATGTTGTGTTTTTATGTCATAAAAAGCTCTTGCAATTTTTCAAATGACATTTTCCATAATAAAAGAATAGTTCTGCATTTTGCATTCTCTTAATTGGTAATACAGAGGCCACATTAGTTCGTCTATAAGGGGCTGCGAATGCTCATCTGTCGGACTTTGGACATGACGGTGTCAGACATTTTAATGAATTTGTTTTCGAAGACCAACATCCTTTATTGATCTAGATCAGGGGTTTCAAACTCAATGAGACAAGGGGCCCAAAAAAATTGCAACCTCACAGCAGTTCGTATGATTCTGATTTTGATAGAAAATGTTGATTCTATGATGCTCAGATAATCTTAATTCTCTCTGTTTTTGACCTTTTTTATTTAAAAAATAATAATTTTAACATCGTTTTAACTCTTATTGATTACATCCATAATCCATATGTCTAGGTCCCCCATATCAACATGAATCAATATACTTTGATTTTGAGACAAGTATCTGGCGTGCCATGTTAAATAATTTAGGGGGGCTGGATTTTACGCCCAGGCAACATGTTTGTCACATGTAATCTAGAATTTCAAGGATTATATACAATTCAGTGATTTCCATTGTAATAAATAAACAAAGATCCTTTTATTGAATTTGTTATTTTATAAATAAATAAATCAGAGAAGTTGAATTACTGTGTTTATTTTCTTTGATCAATGACTTTAAAATATAAACTTTTAATGAAATAATCAGTTTACTGAGCAGTCATGTAACCCTGGTCAATAATAATGATATATATTTCTTACCTGCATCATCGAGGGAGCCAATTTGTTACCTTTCTGCGTGGAGTGTTTTGTCGGTTTACTCCGGGCACTCTGTTTGTGTTCGGACTGTGAGAGGAAACCACAGGTTAATTGGGAACCAAGGGGAGTTGTCTATAGGTATGAGTGTGTGTGGTTGAATGTTTGTGTGTCTTTGTGTTCCCTGGCGTCCTGTCCAGGGTGTCCCCCGCCTCTCCCCCAAAGGAACTGGGAAAGGCTCCACCATGACCTCCATAAGATGGTTAAGCTGCTGCTAAAAAAATGAATGAATGAAATACCTGCACTGGAAGTCTCCAAGAGAAAACTTCAGAAAGGGCTGTGTCTCCTTCTCGGATGTTGATTCAGAATGATCTGACGCCGCACGTCCAAACAGACCGTCTGAACTTTACCTGGATACTTTAAATGTCACGATCCGACTCTCCTTCCACAGAACCAAACAACCTTCTGTCAGCCGGCCAGGTTTGCCAAATGTTCCGCAGAGTTTATACTCCCAACATCCTTCAAAGCAGTTTATTAATAAGCTTTAAGCTGCTGTGGGCTGTTCACAGGTGATAACACCGACCAGGACTAGAAGAGCTCCCTCCTGACTTCCTGGTGGTTCAGGAGGAGGCGGCGGAGGCGAGACTTTGAAACCGGGGAGGGATGGAGCGAAGGATGAGCCAGTGTTTCGGTACTCCTCTGGAATTATTGGCTGGTTGTGGCAGTTCTTCTAAAGCCCCCCCTTGTGTCTGATAAGGGATCTTTGGAACGTCACAATCCGAATTTTTTCCTTTGACTGACACAATTGCTCCAAAAAAATCTTAATTTTCAACCTATAGTATATTCCACATCTACATTCGTCTTCAGTTTCTAATTTTTCTTTCCTGCAACTAGTTTAGCACCTGTTGGGATATCCCCCTGTACCCGACACAGATCCTGAATGTGACATTTATTATGTTATTGATTAATTAACAATTAACATTGTTTCTTCTTTTTCCGTGTGAAATTTGACATCCATACATTCATGTTTTGCGGTGTTCCCTTATGTGGGTCGCGGGAGTGTTGGAGCCTTTTCCCAGCCTCCTGACACCCGGAACAGGACACCTGTCCGTCGCAGGTCACCCATACACACACTTTATATTAATTTAACAATATAATTTACCTTCTATTCTTCCAAAAAAATACAATATAACGCGGTATCAAATTTGACCTCAAACAAACCTCCACTGTTAGCCACTAGTTTAACCTCAAAGTTGTTAAAGCAATGAAATCATATTGTGTGAGAAGTTGTCTGCTTGTGATCTTGGCTCCTGCCAATATTTGATTCATGTCATCTTAGGGCTGTGATGTCACTAAAAAAAAAGTGTCTTTGTAACAGAACATGTCAGTGTTGGGTGGAGTCGTTTAAAACTGCAGGATGGACACTTAACTTTTTTTAAATCAAAAGGTTTAGAGCATCATTTTAATTCTTTTTTTTTTTTAACTAATATGTGATAATTTAATGGTGAAATTGTTGTAAAACATGAGAATGAGAAAATATTATGTATATTTAAACTATAGGTAAGTCACATCATGTATTTGGTTGAATACATTTTGACAATTGTTCACATTTTGTTATTTTTAAAAGACCAAAATATATTTCCTCCAGTCCATAAGTCATGTGGAAAAGGAACTCGACTTCAATTGATTCTCTCACCACTGGGATAGAAAACATTCCGATGCTCTCTGTGGGTGTTTGAAGAAGTGGTTGCTGTCTGTGGATGTTTGAATGGAGCTCATAAGTGGGAGCAGGTGGAGCGTCCGTCCTTTCTGGACTCTGATAATGACTTCTTCAGGGAGACGTTGGTCTGCGGTAGCTGCACTTTTGCAGTGTTGCCGAGAGCCACCTGCACATGTTCACCCTGTAGAGAATCATATAAGGAAATCTGTCTGTTTGTTGCTCAGTGAAAAAAATCTGGCTAACAAATGAACAAAGGAAAAACTCAGCTACTGTTTGACAAATGTGTGTCCTCGTTATAAAGAAAGAATAAAGTGAGAGAGCCTTTTTTTTTTTTTTTCGAATCTGCTGCCGAAACTGCTGACGAGAAGTGGAAGTTTGAAAGTCAACAACTGGAAGAAAAGTTTGAGGTTAGAAGATGAATGAACCGAAAGAAGTTTTGAGGATGAAGGTCGAAGACAGAAGGTGCTCAGGAATAAGATGAAGTACTATAAGGAAGTAGAACTGGAAAGTTGTATTCCTTGTGTTGTCTCTAGGTCCAGACGAACAACCTCCACCACTGCATGTATATTTCTGGAAACCAGGGAGGTCGTTCCCCTTGACCCGGAGACAACTAAAGGAATAAAACTTTCTAGTTCTACTTCCTTATAGTACTTCATCTACCTGATCTAGGGTACGAGGTGCTCGACTGCTTTCTCCTGCAGGAGCAGTGGATGTGCTCGGAATCTCTTCTGAATGACGACTGAGTTTCCTTTTCTAGGTTATTGTCAAACTACCGTATTTTCCCCACTATTAGGCGCATCGGAATAAGGCGCAGCTTCAATGAATGGCCTTTTTTAAAACTGTTTTCTTAAATAGGGCGCACCGGATATTAAGGGGCATTGAATAAAAGATACAGTCAAACTATGACTGGAGTTGCTTATACATCCACTAGATAAAGCTGTGCCAAAGGGAATGTCAACAAAACAGAACGCTTATAAAGTTTGACTTTATCTGATTGACAACTCTGTTCACTCCCATGTTAACAATGTTCAAATGATGTTTAAAAGGCTTCAAAACAGCAGCGTGTGAGACTGGCGTTGTGAGCAGACAAATGTTGAGTGCGCAGCAATGAAGTTGAGCGCGTTTATGACAGCTAGAGTGCGTGTGTATGACATGTTGCACGCGTGTGTATGACTGGTTGAACGCACGGCAGTGTGATTTTGAGTGTTCAACAACCGAGACATACTCGCCCAAAACGGTGGCAGTAATCTCACTCCATAGACGTTCGCCATGATGTGACGTGTGTCGTTAATCCCACCCTGTGATATAGCAATGACGTAATTCCGCCCACGGCGTGTCAGCTTAGTCGGCGCAGAGTCGTGAAAGTGTTTGTAAACAAGTCACCCACAAGGTAATGTTCATATATGAGGCGCTCCAGATTACGAGGCGCACTGTTGTTTTTTGAGAAATTTAAAGGCGATTTAAAGTGCGCCTTATAGTGCGGAAAATACGAGAGATCTTATTATTTTGAGTGTTTAATTTTAGTATTTTGGCTCAGCTCTTTTTACTTATATTCTGTTTTATTACTGAAGAAGAACATCATGAAAGATGCTGCCTCTCATCAAAGGCCCATGTTGACTACATGTGCCTCCTCGATCACATCTCTAGAGAACCTAAAACCGTCTGGATCTTTTCACTGGACTGAAGCTTTCTACAGCAGTTACAGATGTTCTGCTCCGATTGGCTGAAGGTGGAGCAGAGAGCGGTGAAGGCCGATAATTGCTTCTCTGGGGGATGTAGTGGATTCATCTGTGGAGGATCTGAACAAAAGGAAAAAAAAAAAAGTTTCATTCTGCTGCAGCCGGTTCCTTACAGTGAGAGGTGGTGATCAACACTGGTCCGGTGCTAGCTGATCTTCCATCAACTTTAAAAGGTTTATAAAAAAAACCTTGAATATCACTGACACACTTTCCTTCTTTGAGAGTTTTTTCAGACCTTATTAAAAGTTGCATAGAAACTCTTGGTGCACCAGGTCACATGACCAGTTAATTTTAAGAGGTTGCTACAAGACTTTTCCCAAGACTCCAGCACAGAAAAACCTCTCGTGTTCAAAATATTAATGTTCAATAAATCTTTATTTATGCATTGACTATAAAGCAAACATGGCGAAAACAAAACAAGCTTTCTTACATTTTTTATTTTAAAATCTGCTCTGCTGGCGCAAGCTTAAGAAAGTCCACTTTACTCAACCCTGTCATCGTCATGTATTCTTCGAATAAATAAAATATAATGTAAACTCTTAAGAAAAAGATTGGCTTTTGAAAAGTTGTTCACAAAATGAATTGATTTGGGAAAAGTTTCATTGTTCAGCCACAAAAGCGACTAATGGATAAAAGTATTCAAAGGCTGTTACTTAATATTTGAGCTACAGAGCTGTAATTTAGTTTAAATATCGTCTTGAACAACAGTTTTATTCTCTGGCTTTTAACAGAGAATGAAACATGGAGCTGTTTTTTGTGCTTTTTACTTGTTTTATTTGATATTGTTTAATCTTTGTGTGTTTTAACTGTGCTTTCTTAGCACTTTCATGTCATTGTACAGCACTTTGTATCGACTGTTTGTTGTTTTTAAAGTGCTATATAAATAAAGTTGTTTGATTGATGGCGCTCAACCATGTTTGGCTTTATTGGCCTTTATGAAAAAGTCCCAAAACAAAATAAATCCGGTTTAATCCAGACAAAGATCAGTTCTTGGTGATTATATTGAGTGTTTATTACTATGAATCCTAGTTATATGCCTTTGCTTCAAGATTGGTTCTTACAAAACAATGTTCTAGCTTAAATATCGGAACACTTACTTTTACTTGCTTTTTTTAACCGTATTCAACAGCACAGAATTTTTTACTTTTAAAAATTTTAAATTACATTTTAAATCTTATTTTATTTTCATTACAGTTCTTTTATGGTTTATATTTAAAGAAGTGTGTATTTTTCTTTTAAAATTGAGTGTCTTCGTGTTGCAATTAGACTTCTGACCAAAGATCCTGGCGATGACTGAGAATGAGAGGATACAGTCGACTCCAGGGGCTTTAAAAGCTGATGTTTGGACATATTTTAATTTCAAAACACATAAAAAGCATTTAAGACCTCAGTTTCCTTCTGAAATCCAAAAACAATCAGAGGTTTTTTGAATCCTCTTAATAGCAGCTGGCAAAATGCACCAGATTACAAGAAAAGTCTGATAGGTCAGTCAAACTTTTTTAGACGCGTTCACAACAACAATTTCGTTTATTTGTAACACTCTTTGATATCACTAAATCGTATGTTAGCGTAAAATCATAATAACACTCAAAGTTGTATCGTTATAAAGCGTAAAATACAACCCAATACACACATTTTTTCAGTTCATTCCTTGTCCACAAATTCTTCATCTTCAGTGTCATAGTGTTCAGTCGAATAAAAACATTCTGACAGAGCTTGTTGAGCGCAGTATTTTCCTTTTTGTTTTGATCAATGGTTTTAAATAAAAATACATTGTTTTTATACTTGCCACCTACTGACATCTAAACAACATCACTAACGTTGGGTACCACACAAAAATACTTCTAGGTCATTAAGCACAACCCAACTTAATAAATATATAACGATCTCTTGAATTTAATGCGCTCTGTCGTTTCTTTCGAAAATTAAATGCTTCCAAGTGTGCCTTATAGTCCGGGAAATACGGTAACCTTCCTGTTAGCGGAATTAGCAATGAATAAATAACTTGTATTTTGTTGATACCTTTTGCAGAAACCATAAAACTCAAGCATTGAAAATACTGACAAACACACACACACACACAGCACGCAGTCATTTCGTCATGAGCGATTTCTCCAGGTCCAGACATCTCAAACATCTTCACGTCCCAAAACAGCGCTTGACCTTCCATCGATTCTCGCAGAGGAGTTCAGCAACCTGCCGATGTTGTTGTGAGAGCAGATCCCTCAAACTCCGACTGTGGCGTGTTTGTGAATCTCTTATCGCTCTCGCTGCAGCAATCTGTCACCTCACACACACACACACACACTTACACACACACACACACACACACACACACACACATGCATGGATCCATACTGCGACTTCAAAGTGAGACTCATTCATAATCTTTATCCTCACCTGGGGACATGCACTTAGTAAACATCAGAGGAGAAGCTGAATGGAGCGTTAAAAGGCCCGCGTGAGACCTAATGGATCCTCCACGCCGGCGAAAGTCGCCACTTTTCATCGTTCCCTCGTCGGGCAAGTGTGTTCTGATGCAATGTTTGGTAATTAATGATTAAGCAGGTGAAGGAGATAAAGCGCGGGCTCAGGGCGGCGGCGGCTGGTTTTAGCTTGTTTACGCCGTCACACCTTGACTATAGATGCAAAAAAAAAAATAAGCGCCCTGAGCGGAAGCGTGTTCCTGCCAGCGTGAATCGTAGATTCCCGAGATGTTCGTCATTAGAAAGGTCACGGCGCGGGCCACAGCGGGGCGTCAGCAACTCGCTGTCGTCTTTCTTTTTGTTCCGCGGTAGAATAAAAACAAAAAAAGACACTTTAACGGCGTAGAGGAGGAACGCCGTCGACGCTTCACAACACAAACCTGCAGCGTGCCTTCCATTCGCTGGGTTTATTTGAACCTGCTCCCCCCTGCTGTGCCGCCTGAATTGGATCTTTTTCGAGGGGTGTGGACGAGGCGGGCGACCCTGCCGGGGCTTTGTTTGGTGAGAAAGCAGCTGGTGAGGAGCCAGGTGCCTGCAGAGAACAAGGATGGAAGTTTTAGCTCAAAATATCTTCAGCTAAAGCATCAGCGTCCTCGCTCAAGTCTAACCAGTCATTTAGCAGATGCTTGTATCCACAGAAGCTTACAGTGGAACAACATGTGGCACCACAGATACAAGCACAAGTTTTTCACATGTTCAACTCAAGGCCAAATCTGGCCAGTGGTTTATCACGATACAGGGGGAACGATACGATATATTGTGATACTGTAGGAACAAGGATATATTTGTAGTATTGCCAGAGTACTTGACTCTGGCGTTGCAGAATTTACAGACCACATGACTCTTAACAAAGTCGTAACTGCTTTTATTTGTTTACAAACCAAAATATGTCCAAACATCAGAATTAAAAGCTGCTGTATCCTCTTGTCCTCAGTCATGACTTGGATCTTGCTGTATTTCTTTGTTCTATTAGCTGTAGAGGACTAAATGACTCTCCTCTGATTGACTTTGGATTCCAGAAGGAAACTGAAGTCTTAAATGTTTTCATTTGTTTTGAAATCAAAATATGTCAACATCAGATTTTAAAGCCCCTGGGTTCGGCCGTATCCTCTCGTTCTCAGTCACTGCCAGGATCTTGCGGACAGAAGTTAAATTGCAACACAAAAAATGTTTTGAATATTTGCATGTTAATTATAAATGTATGAAAAAATATATATTGATATTTTGATTCTACACACAATGTTTAGGAATATAAACCATAATAATGCTAAAAATAAAATTAAGTGAAAGACAAACAAAGAATAGATACAAAATCGGTGCAGTTCTGTCGAATACAGAATCAACATAGTTTTGTGATTCAAAAATGATTACTCATATTCCTTCCCGCCAAGTAATTTTTCTTCAGGACCATCGGATAATTAAATCGAAGTATTTTAATTTTAACGTTGCTATGGTGACCCATAAAGATGCCAGTGATTAGGATAAGATACTGGACAGAGATTATTGATTAACAATTATACAGAGATTTCAATGACGGTTCTAACTAGTGGACGTGTTTTGTAAAACCCAGAGTAAGTCAAAAATATTTGAGCCTCCAAAAAATGCAAATACCATATTAAATTCAGGCTTGACATTACAGACGAATAAATATATATTTAGTTCAACACACGATCCTTCACTGGTAAAAGGTTTTGGCCACTTGTGTGATTTAGTTTTTGGTCTACACTTAATATCTCACTGAGATTTTGACATTGATCTGTTTGATCAATAAAATACATAAATTAACTAGAAAAAAAAACATTTAACCCACTTCGAAATTTGACAAAAACAAAATTAGATAAGATTAGTTAGGAAATAACTTAAGATTAATCAGTATTAGGTTGTGTTTATTAAACATGAACAAAGCTTTTCTAGTTGATGAAAAATGGCAAGAGTCAAGGATAACTAAACATAATCATCACTAAACAATAATAAAGGAGGAATAAACATGCATAAAATGTGTATTTTAATATATATATATATATTTATATTGTTTGTGTAGTAGTTAGTTAACCAACATGTGCTTTTTTCAACGTTTAATCTACAATTTGATTGTAGTTTTTACCTTCTTTTCTTTCAGTTTCCTTTGACTTCATTGTTCTAACGCTAATAATTTTAGGTGTGATGGAAATTAAACGTAACTGTTAACAGAAGTGAAGAAACTCTTTATATCTGTGGACAGTCTCACACCTTTCTGTCCTCCCTCTCTCTCCCGTGTGTGTGTGTGTGTGTGTGTGTATATGTGTGTGTGTGTGTGCGCAGCAGACAGATGGAGCTCGCAGGCAAATGTGCTCAATTTCTTTTGTGAGCCGCGATCAAATCTTATCTTCTCTCTGAATCTCAATCTGTTTCTCACACAAATATTGTCTTCGCCTGTTTAGACACACGCACGTAAAATGAAACAGAAGGTTAGATGGGAAATCTGTGAGAAAACATAATGAACGATCCCGCATTCATTTCACTTCTTATCTCTTCATTTCTATTCATTATGATGTCAATTAGTGATATTTGCTTACTGTCACTCACTTTCTTCTTATTTCATCTGTTTTGGTTCAACTTCCTTTAGATCAGTGGTGAGAGAATATATTTCCAATGTGGTCACAAAATTTGTACATTACATTGTCCATGTAATTATTATTATTCAAATACAATGCATCAGAAAATGGTTTATCATTAGTTATGCTACTTTTTGCATATAAAAGTTTATACATAATATACAAAAAAACGAAAATAACAGTGGAAAATTGTAAATAAGTGAATATTAGTTGGTTTAAAAGCGAAAGAAATCTGAATAAATGTGATTAATTGGCACACTTCAATCTTTAACAAATGCAAAATAATTCTATAGACAATAGCAAATAAGACTTGATGAAGTTTTAATTGTGAGTAATGCAAATAAAAATAATAAAGTCGTCTAACTGTAGACTTGAACTATGTGGGTTTTTATTTTTTTTTCTCATTTGAGGGCCAACTCAATAAAGCCAGACGACTGTATGGGCCCCAGGGCCACACAATTTTATTTGTGTTTGGGTTAGATCTGGGCATTCATCAAAGAATATCTGAGCAAATATTGACTTGCAGAGCCGCTCAACAGCTGGAGCACATTTGATTTTTATGTCGTCGTTGTTTTGGCTGAGAAAGACTGGCAGCTGTTGAAACCAAAGCTGCTGCCAACGTTTTTTTTTTTTTTCATTCCCGTCGTCCACATTTACGAGATGACCAGCCAGAGAAGCCGACGCTCGCTCCAACACGTTGCCTGATGTTCGACAAAACTTCCAATTGTAAACATGGACGCTTTACGAGTTTTGCCTGAGAGGAAGTTGGAGTGAACAGAATGTTGGAGGTTCTGTATTGGCCTGTTTTGTGACCCAGGAATAGAAATAATTAATAAGAGATGGATGAGAGTTTTGTTCAGACCAGAGAGATTCATAAGCACCGCTCCCCCGAAGAGAAAACAAATGTGTTGCTAAGGGTTACGGCTCTGATGATATAATTATCTCACAATACTAGTTGATAGATTCATCTTACGAATATATTTTGATGAAAAAAAATCTTGAACTGTTTATGAGACACTGAGATTTACTTATAATTTTCTAATCACAATATTTCCAAAAGTCCGCCTTTAAAATCAGCTGGAATAGACGGTATCCTCTCGTCCTCAGACTTTGCTACACCAACATGAACAAAGGCATTTTAAACATATATTTTACACATATTTTTTTTATTGAAATATTAAGCATAAAATAACTACGATTTTAAAAAAGCCCCAAAAATGTATTTTAATATCTAAAATAAGATACAGTGAAAGCTGATAAAGTAAAGTAAAAAACATATCCAAGTATGATGTATGTATGAGGGTGAGGTTCTTATCTTATCTGACCCTAGTAAGTTGCAAATTGATTTATTTAAACTCGAACTGTAGAGGTTTTATTTATGTATATATATTAAAAAAAAATGCAAAAAAGCTCAATTGTTTATTACTTTATTAATTAAAGTTGTATATATTAAAACAATGAATATATGAACAAAACATTTTTGCCACGGAAAACATATTCTTTATGAACATTAAAAAGAGAAATCAGTATATAAGGATTTGTGAAACATTCAAGGGGCCAAACAAGGTTTTATGTCGGACAAAATGTGTATTTACCAAACTATCTTTAACCAGAAGTAGGTAAAAATATCATAAGCCTTAATTCATAAAACTGACTCAATTAAAACCGAGTCAGATCTGAAACTCTGCTGTGATTGTCTCTGAAATGACCTTCAAAATGCTGTTAAGTGATGTGAGAAACATGTTCATATTAAGGCGCATCAAAGGCCGAAAGAAGAAATGAACCAAACAAAGTAACCAAGCGAGTGAATCGTAGGTTAAAAGAAGAAACAAAAAGTTTCCTGCATCATTAACGGGGTCTCGCTAATTGGCTGCCCTCCTCCTGCGCGGCGCATTAATTGTTCGCTGATCCGACGACCGCTTGAGTCACTGGATGTAATTTGTAAATGGGGAGAATTTCACAAACGGATGCACTTTAAGTACGAGCTCGTCGTTAGCGGTGAGAGTCGCAGTGAAGTTGATTTATTTCCTCTGTGAGACTCATTGACTGAAAGAAAAGTGAGTTTTTTTTCTCCATGAATGCGTTTTTCAAATAACATAACCGAAGAATAAAATGTGTTCTGTGAAACAAATGAAATCAACCAATAATAATAATAATACAAATATTTCTTTTTCAAATACATTTTGATTTCAAGACTACTGTCCCCCTTTTCTTTCATTTTTTAAATTTATTTTTTACTGACGATGTTCCTTTTTGTTTGCAGCTTTCACCTTTTTGTTGACTGTGAATTAGTCTGAACTTAAAGTTCATGCAACTTTCTTTAGAAGAATGGGAGGCTAAAAACTGCTTTTCAACAAAAAACGTTATATTTTCTTGACTTAAAAATGAACGACAAGTTAATAAAGATTTAAAAAAAAAAAAAAACAATAATCCAAGATATAGAAATAAAAAAAATAAATGACAAAAAATCCAATTTTGTTGGACAAAACGAACAAATCCCAAAAAAACAATAGAATCATCTTCCAAAAACAACAAAACAGTAACAAACAGCAGCACAAAACAGGACACACACCTGAAGATAAACAACAAAAAAATAGTAAGAATGCACTAAAAACCAAAACCAATATAAAACCAAATACTTATATATAATAATAATAAAAAGCAGACAATAGTTGCGACAAAGACCAACAACTACACAAATGGTACACACACAAGACTAACAGGGTGATCGACACAACGAGGAAAAGAGACAAGTGTGTGTCAGTGATTTAAGTGTCGTCTTGCTTTCGTCCATCAGGGCTGGAACCAGATGAGGAAGGTCACTCAGGTCGGGCTGGACGGCGTCCGCAGGAACGACTGGCACGACTACGAGGCCATGAGGAGGGACGCGGCTCGAGTGGGTGAGAAGCAACTCTTCACGTCATCGCGGCCCGACTCACAAACCTCCCCTCCGTGCCTTGTAATCGGAGTTTAGCCGCGTCATTCCGAGACCTAAACTCTGAGTTTGGCAGTTGAACAATAATTGTGGGATTATCGATGTGGGAGAGATCGTGTCTCTTCCTGCAGACGAGTCGGAGAGAGTTTAACGCTTCCTGATTGTGTAAAATGAGCCTTTTATTTAATGTATCACAAATATATTCTCAGTATTTTATTCCCAATGTGTAATTGAAACTATTAACTGTGCTTGATAATTGATGTGTGGTGTGTGTGTGTGTGTGTGTGTGTGTGTGTGCAGGTAACGGGGAGCAGGGGAAGCCGTACCCCTTGACCGAGGCCGACCAGGTGGATCAGGCCTACAGAGAGAACGGCTTCAACATTTACATCAGCGACCGGATCTCCCTCAACCGCTCGCTGCCGGACATCAGACACGCAAAGTGAGTCGGTTACTTTGAAAACAGGTCCTATGGGATTCGACCTTCAATCTGTTTCAAGACCTTCCAGATGTTATGTTTGTCGGGAAAGTACAGTGTGTAGAAACTACTAAATATTTCATTTGTGTTATTTATGTCCAGTGATGGGTAAGTTACATTAATAGATTAAAAAGTTTAAAAAGTTACTAATTTGAAGTTAGTCATTACTTTCAAGGTAACTAGTTACTAGAAAAAGTACCTTAGTTTCTTTAAGTTACTTGTGACTTTCAAAGTAACCAGTTACTAGTAAAATTACCTTAGTTAGTTTAAGTTACTTGTGGTTTCAAAGTAACTAGTTACTAGGAAAAGTACCTTACTTAGTTTAGGTTACTTGTGGCTTTCAAAGTTACTAGGAAAAGTACCTTAGTTAGTTTATGTTACTTGTGGTTTCAAAGTAACTTGTTACTAGGAAAAGTACCTTAGTTAGTTTAGGTTACTTGTGGTTTCAAAGTAACTAGTTACTAGGAAAAGTACCTTACTTAGTTTAGGTTACTTGTGGCTTTCAAAGTTACTTGTTACTAGGAAAAGTACCTTAGTTAGTTTAGGTTACTTGTGGCTTTCAAAGTTACTTGGAAAAGTGCCTTAGTTACTTTAAGTTACTTGTGACTTTCAAAGTAACTAGTTACTAGGGAAAGTACCTTAGTTACTTTAAGTTACTTGTGACTTTCAAAGTAACTAGTTACTAGGGAAGGTACCTTAGTTACTTTAAGTTACTTATGACTTTCAAAGTAATTAGTTACTAGGAAAAGTACCTTAGTTAGTTTAGGTTACTTGTGTCTTTCAAGGTAACTAGTTACTAGGGAAAGTACCTTAGTTTCTTTAAGTTACTTGTGTCTTTCAAGGTAACTAGTTACTAGGGAAAGTACCTTAGTTTCTTTAAGTTACTTGTGACTTTCAAAGTAACTAGTTACTAGGAAAAGTACCTTTTAGTATTTGGTCACAAATACCTGTACCTTCTCAGTAATGGGGATCTGATGAGCTCCCCCCAGGCTTTGCCGCCCAGCCAACCAATCACATCCGTTGAGCGCTTTTGACCCAGCAACAAAGAATTTAATCACATTATTGTAGCGACTAATAAGCCGTCACGAAATAGAGCAGGGTGTAGAAAGGCATCGTTGGAGTTTTGCTAGCACAAGTGAGACAATAACCTTTTTTTTTTTTTTCATATTTACAGTTCAGACAGAAATCCGCTCACAACCCATGACTTGCTTGAAATGCGATCAGTTGAAGTGATTGAGATTGTGTTACTAGAAAAAGTACCTTAGTTTCTTTAAGATACTTGTGACTTTCAAAGTAACCAGTTACTAGGAAAATGACCTTAGTTAGTTTAGGTTACTTGTGGCTTTCAAAGTTACTTGGAAAAGTGCCTTAGTTACTTTAAGTTACTTGTGACTTTCAAAGTAACTAGTTACTAGGGAAAGTACCTTAGTTACTTTAAGTTACTTGTGACTTTCAAAGTAACTAGTTACTAGGGAAAGTACCTTAGTTAGTTTAAGTTACTTGTGTCTTTCAAGGTAACTAGTTACTAGGGAAAGTACCTTAGTTTCTTTAAGTTACTTGTGACTTTCAAAGTAACCAGTTACTAGGTCACAAATACCTTCTCAGTAATGGGGATCTGATGAGGCTTTGCCGCCCAGCCAACCAATCACATCCGTTGAGCGCTTTTGACCCAGCAACAAAGAATTGAATCACAGTATTGTAGCGACTAATTAGCCGTCACGAAATAGAGCAGGGTGTAGAAAGGCATCATGGGAGTTTTGCTAGCACAAGTGAGACAAGAACCTTTTTTTTTCATATTTACAGTTCAGACAGAAAACCGCTCACAACCCTGGACTTGCTTGAAATGCGATCAGTTGAAGTGATTGTGCGACAGGTCTGAACCGGTGCCCCGCATGTTCTGGATGATGGTTGAAGAGGACGTGTCATCTGTTGAGAAGCCCTCTCGGGGGGGACGGGGGGGGGACGGTATCAATGGACGCAGCAGTCTCCATGACAACCAGAGCTGGAGAGAGTGATACTGTCACACAGGAACATCAGAAAAGCTCAGAGTCTCGCGTCGTTTTCGCTCGCACACAAAACCTTGAATCAGTCGAGTCCTCTGCCTTGACTCTTGACCGGAAAGCAGCTCCTTCCTTCGTCGTCCCTAAACGCCTCGTTTCTTTTCATCCGCTAGTATAACAGCCGACCTTCCTTGACCTCTGGCTGCCGTGACCATTACTGCGGGAGATGGAGAAAATAACATAAATAAGATATAATAGCAGGAACGACAACTCAAGGGTGTCGGATATAGTTGCAGATAAAGTTTACCTTTTTTTTTTTATCTCCTGACTCGAAAGGTATCTTGTTTGAAACTTGTTTCAAACAGTGTAATATTGAATATTTTTAATGAAATAGTTTTTAATAAATGAGCCATTATTTAATGAAAATTAAAATATTTATATTTAATTGAAGTTAAATATTTATGATTTGAAAATATATATATATATTGTAGAAATATTTATTTTTATTTTAAATTAAAAGATTACAGGTGTTTTATTTGTTTCATTTTATCATATATTCTCTTAGATAAAATGGAGAAATATATATATTTTTAAAATGAACATTTCGAAATAAAATGATTTATTTTAGGGAAGGCCCAAAAAACAAATGTGTTAGTGGTATCCCTTGTGTTACTCTGGGTCAAGGTCAATGACTTGAGGCTTTCGCAGTGACAGAGGTCATTCACCTTGACCCAGAGACAACACAAGGGATACCACAAACATGTTTGCTTCTGGGCCTTTTGGCCACCTTGACCCTGAGATAATAGAAGGGTTAAATAAGACATAAATCAAGACATAAAAGAAAGTTCATTTTTTAATATACTTATATATTTCTGATTTTCTTTTCTATGGACCACTTGGGTTTGAGTTTAAATGAAAAATTCTAAGGTGTAGGAGATTCACTATTATCGCCCTGACAACAGCGTCTGCCGTTGACACCGTCTTCAGTTAAACATCTGTGCTGGAATTCTGGGGAGTCACCCCCCCCTCACCCCTTATATCTGAGTAGATGTCGGACGTTGATCGACTGACACTTCACTCTCCCGCCGTCGGAACATGACTCTCCTCTCCTGATTAGCTTCCCGAGGGATCGAGGCGCGATGATGGCGTACAAGGTGAGGCGTGTAGAAGCCCGTCGGAGGAGAATCTGATTACAACCCCGGTGTGTTCGTTTGCATCCGTGCTCCACTTACAGTTTGACATTCAGACCCAGGTTCTGTTTGACCCACTTTCTCCTCCACAGTCTTCCTTATTTGATTTGCTGCTCAGCACCGCCTCCTCCTCTTGTTAGTCCCTCTCTCCTGCTCGTCTACTGATTCTCCTGCGCCGCACAAACCAAATGAAGCAAAATTAGTTTTTCAAACATCTTAGCACTGAAGTGTCGAGTAGACGACAAGAAAAGGAAAAAACGATAGAGCGGATTGTTCGTTTCAAAATATAAACGATTAAATCTCCAGTAGCACAGAATGGAAAGTAAACATTTGAAAACAATTTGGGCAAAGATAAATAAAAATAAGGGAAAAAACTAAGTGTAACTATGGGGGATAGTGATGTGCTGAGGAAGCTTCATGTAACAGTGTCATGTTGTTTAGAGGTCAGCAGGTGGCGCCATCAGTTTAAAAACAAACGATGTGTTTGTACTTGGAACAGTTGTTCAAAAACGAAGGAAAATAGTGCAGAGGCCGCCATCTAGTGGGTTCCGAAAATAATGACACTGCTTCGTGAAGCTTCATCAGACCATCACTAGAAAAACTACAGTAAATGCAACAAATATCTGGGAAAAAAACGTTGAGAGACGAAATAAAATGTTATCGGTGATTATTTTGGAAATCAATTGGAAAAAAAAAAAAATGAAGCTATTTTAAATAAATAAAAACTCCAAAGATATAAAGAAAAGTCTGATACTCGCTAAAATCGCCAATAACAAAATAAACTACACTAACTTTACATAAGAATGTGTATCATCTTTTCTTAAAAAAATAAACAAAAGTAAGAACATTAGGCATTCGGGCTCACTCACATGTTTCAAATGTTGAACTCTTTCTCTCCAAGATAAAGAAAGTGTATTTTTGAAGTAACTCCTTTTTAAATTTCTCCTCGGTCTTAAATCTAGGCAAACAAGAAGTTTCGAGATGAGTGGAGTAGAGCTCCGAAAATCAATTTAGGAAATGCATTAGTTGCTCTTCAAACAGCGCCCACTGCCACAACAACATCATTTGATTCATAATTTGAAATCCAGGTGAAGTTATAAAAAAGAAGAAGCTAGAAGCTAAAGATTGAACAAGATTGAGACCAGAGAGAAGTCGTTTTTGAGAAAAAAAAACATTTGGTTTTCATTTGAGTCTGACTGGGTTGTTTCTCTTGCAGCTGTAGAGAGAAGCTTTACGCCGAGAAGCTCCCCAACACCAGCATCATCATCCCCTTCCACAACGAGGGCTGGTCGTCTCTGCTCCGGACCGTCCACAGCGTCCTCAACCGCTCGCCGCCGCAGCTCATCGCCGAGATCATCCTGGTGGACGACTTCAGCGACAAAGGTAGAGAATGGGATACACACTGCTAGCTATTCTGGAGGCTTCATTAAGCTTCATTTGGATGTTTTGGTTCAAAAGAGAGGCTAGTATGGATTCAGTGTTCCAGGATCTAGCTCAAGTAGCCTCGGCCTGATCAAGACACGTGGACTCTGAACTGACAGTCGGGGGTAATCGCTGATGTTTTTAAAGACACGACTGCACAACAGGAAGATCAAGAAGAGCATTAGCGTCACTGCCAGGCTCCAAACACCCAGAGACAGAAGCCAGACGAGCGGCTGCCTGCAGCTCCGTTGGGCGGCCTGGGGGAGTTTCAGGGAGATAGCTGGTAGACCCCGCGTCTCGCCGGCGGGTAAAAACTCATTTCTGCCGTTTAGCTTCGGAGCTGTGTGTCGGTTAACTTCCCGATCACGTCGCACTGCCGCTGAGAGAAAAGTGGAACGTGGATATTCCGACATGCTGCAACAGTTCTTAGAGTTCCCTCGACCTCTTGCGAAAAATTGACTCCTACAGTTATCAGAGTTGATGTGAAGAGTGTTTGTTCTGACAGAAGTCAGTCAGTCTGCTTCCCACTAGTGTCTCTCTATACTTTGTCATTGGCAACTGAATGTCAGTGTTGGGGAAAGTTCACTTTCTAGTTCAAATTTTTGTAAAGTTCACTGCTCCATGATTAAACTAGTTCATAGTTCGGTTTTTTTCATAGTGCGTTGCTAAAATCTCTTCTTTTCGATTATTGCAACAGCCCATATATAACCACAGACGGCAATTATTATATCAGTTAAACATCTGTGTCATATTTCATCGTCATATCAGCAACAATTTAACACTTATCGTCAGATGTTTTATGTGATGTTGTGTTGTTAAATAAAACGAGATGAATAAAATACAATGAATTAAGTGACATTAAGTGTATATGTACTGTATATATGATTAAATATATCAAGTTTCCTTGATCCGGACATCCAATTCCAAACCCTAAAGGACAAGGTTTATATGAAATATCGACTTTGTCATTAAATTAGTTTGAATGTTTTTAGAAGGAGTCCTTGAGATACTTTGTCGAGTGTCTCGGCTGAAGCTTTACCTGCTTCTCTTTGTTTGACGACATAAGTGTGCGTAGTGGCTGGTGTTGCCAGATTGGAGAGAATCTTTCTCTGGGTAGAATCCCTAGTATGTAATAATCCAACCCAGCCATGGTATTCGTCCGTATCCATTACATGTTATGGCCCGTTTTTCAACTCCCTCGCCTTAACCATACTTTACTCGACTCAACTCTACCCGGTTTGAGTTGCGTTTCCACCAGCACGGTACGTCGAAGCACATACTTTTTACAAGAACCTGCTCCTACTGGATCCAAGGAGTCGCGGTAGAAGACGAGCTGCTGGGACTGGCAAGATGTTGGAAGCTTCAAAGTCTTCCTCAGGACTGCAGGAACAGTGTCAGCCTCCACCAGCCGAGCTGGAGTTCCCTGACAGCCGATCTCTTCGCTTCCCTTCGTAACTACAAGTGACCGGCAGCAGCTCCACGGCGCGGTCACCCGTCCTTTTTCATTCCTCTGATCTGTTCTGTACATTCTCAGACTCGCAGTCGGATTCTTCAACGGTGCTGAGACCTTAGCAGTGAATTTAAGCGAATGTCCCTTCTCGTTCTTCAATCTGCTCCCTCTCCCTCGACTTATCTCTTCATCTCCGCCCATCTAAAAATGAGATTCTTGTCTCTGTTCATCCTCGCGTCGGATTAAAACTCTGTCTTTTCTTATCCAATTATTTAATGCCACCTTTTATCCCGTTATCCTTTTTAATCTACTTATCTAGCGACGACCCCGCGTTTACTTATCTACTTATCTAAATGAAGCTCTTCGCCGAACCCTGCATTATGACCACCTGCGTCAAACTTTTATAGAGCAAGGACAGTGTTGTGGAAATGCAGTGACCTTCGATTTATGTGGTCGTCCTTGTCAATCATGTGTGTGGGTATATCTTATTTCCCTCATTTTTTTTAACTTACATTTTTTAAATTTAATTTATATTATTGCAGGATAAATAGTTATTTTTTCTGTCTTTATACATTTTCACAAATAACTTCTTATAGTTACAGATTAGATTAGATAAAGATTTGTTTGTTTGTTTGTTTTACATAACATTTAATTTCTACGGAACCCCAGATATTACATAGTAAAGAAAGAAATAATAATAGTGGCCATAAAAGTTTAATTCGTGGCCACAAAATAATCAACAAATCAATTTTTTCCTATGTCATGTCCTGGGCTCCGTACGTTTCTGCCTTCATCCCTATATTTAGTTTATTTTGTATGTTTTTACCTTGAATATATATAATTTTTTACGTAGTTTTGGGGGTGATAATGTTCTTTTTTAACCCTATTATGTGTTTGTTTTTTTGTTGCTAAAATCCCTAATTTTATTTATTTCTCTTTATTTGTAAATCCTTTTATTTATCACTTCAAATCCTTATATATTTTAATGCAAATTATAAATACAAATCATATTTTTTTTAATTGATCATAATCCCTATTGCGTTTGGTAATATTATGTTTAAAATATTAAATTCTATTTTGAAACGTCCAAAGTTAATTCATTATAACCTTAAAAGTCGAGGTTATAATCAAAAGGAATTGAACTCCAAACCATTAGGGGGCAGACCTGTTCTCAGCCTACCATTTTATTTGATTCAAACTAAACCTGTAGACATCTGTGTGTGTTCAACATTAAGAAAGGGCAACATTGCGGACCATTATTATCCAGAAACATCAAATCGTATTAACATTTCTGGAGCAATAAAAAGGCTTCAGGAGGTCATTGATGTGTCACAAAGATGATGAATGTCACGTTTTTTCATTGTCCAACAATCACGACGGGAGATTGTCGGCCTGTTTGCGGGCGCGACGCCGCGGGCGAGCGTCTGGATGCTTCGCTGCACTGGATGAGCGTGAGTGATGAGTTCAGCCTCTGGACCTCGACTCATTTCACGGATTTATGGCCAGAAGAGGCGGCGAGAATCAGCGGTGACTTGTTACACGCTAGAGAAAAAGAAGTAGAATAAGAAAACGAGTTTGGGAAAAGCAAACATGGCGGCGGCTCAGAGGAGGGGGGGGTGACATGTCTAGTTAGCGATTGCTGCTTCACAGAAGTCCTAAATCTGTCACAGCCGGCGTCATCTTCAGTCACCGCGGGGACTTGTGCTGTCAGGCTTTTGACCGAATCTTCAAAACTTAAAGAAAAATCAAATAGTTGGAGCCAAAAGGTCTGTTGGGAAAGTTTGTTGCCTCTTATCTTCTTGGAAGAAGTTTTTTGACTTATGTTTGCATATATGGAGCGAAAAAAAGATCTCTTAAAGAAAATCTTTTTAAAACCGTGGTCATAATAAGGTTTCTGGTCTAGCTTTTTTTGAATAGCCCGTGTCATGTGTCACGTGGCGGACAGGAAGTGAGAGCGACGAGTCGCACTGAGCACGTGCATGAGTCATGTTTATTCATGCACCGCGTGGCATAAAGAGCTAATGGCTCTCAGCGAAGTGTGACGGAAAGACGAGTGCGGATAGATTGAGAGACGGCGGAGGACAAAAGAAGCTAATTGAATGTTGCCAGTCGATGAGCGGCGGCGGCGGCTCCCGCGTGCTGGTGGCGGCGGCGGCGGATCGCGTAAACAACACTCACTGTCTTGTTATTTGCTGCCAGCTTGCGTGTTCAGTCGTGCGTGGCGTGCTCGGCGTCGAAACTGGAGTGTTTAACTCACTTGCGTTTTTGTTTTTTATTCTCCGACATAAAAGTAAACACAAGAGCAGCGTCAGGGTTTGTAGCTAAACGAGGCGTTCGCTAAAGATCTCTCGTCAATCTTGCGGAGCTGCAGGACTCGCACGTCTTCACTGTCTTCGAATGTTTTTCATTTTCATTATGGTTACATGAGGGTTCAGAACTGATATACCTTCGATTACCAGCTCCTCAAATATACTATTTTCTTTTAAGAGTCTGGTTCTGGTTGAGGTTTCTGCCTCTGAGGCAGTTTGTACTTTTGACTGTTGCTCTTGTGAGCTGCAAGGAGCTGTTATTACTTACATTAGTGTTGTTAAAGTAAGTTTTTTTGAGCAAGTCTTGTCAAGGAGGAGAAAATGCGAGAAAGTTTGTGATTTGTGTAGTCGCAGCAGTGAATTTGTGCCCTTGCGAAAATATTTATTTAGAGAACCTTTAGCTTCTTCTTTTTTTTTAATTTTCAGGAAAGAAATCGCCAACTATTTAAAGTGAAATTCTTCAAGTACTCAGATTCCTAAAACACTTTTTATCATGACCTCAAATTACAAATACTCAAATACCTTCCTCAGTGACATCAGATCCCCCTTATCTCCCCTCCTATTGGCTGGGACAGAAGGAGGAGAATGGAAGAAGAGAGAGACGAGAGAGAGAACAGTAGGGAGCAGAGTAGAAGTCTAGATGGTTAGAGAAGATATCATGAATCCGGTGGGCCTATCGTGGGGCTTGAAGATGACTGTAGAGATGAGGATTGGAGCTTGATCCACAAAGACTTGGAGGTGCATGGGGAGAAGGAGTGATGTGTTGCCCGTCTGCAAGATCGACTTACAGCAGGTGACACAGATTTAAACTCGACAGTCAGCGGGTTAGAGTGATGAAGAGAATAAATGGAGAGAGAGCCCCGGCTCAGTCGAAGAGTTAGTGAGGAGGAAACACAGAAGTCTTCGCTCTATTTCTTGTAGTTCACAAATTCTCCATTTATTCCAAAAATATGTTCATTTTTAAGTGCGTGACCATTGTCGTACCTCCTACATCCCCTCCCACCTCGGACACCATCCATGTCGTCCTCTATCCACATCCTGTGGATTTTCAGTTCGGCCCGAAACCGCCCGTTCGCTCTCAAACAAGGTTCGTATTCAATGAAGAAATCCACACGGATGAGTCTTGTCCGCTCCTGTGACCATCCACGTCATACCTGCCCTTCCAGCATTTTTTGATTATTTTTCGGAGAAAAGCAGGGAATATTGAGACGGAGACTGACAGCATGTGACGGAGTTCACAAGGCCAGTGCAATATTTCCAGAGAAGAAATGAGCCAGCGCTCGGTGGCTCGCCAGAGAGCCGCGGGATTAATCTGCACGACTAAAAATAGACCCCCGCTGCTTGGTCCTCGCGTCTATACACTCTCCATTTTTTTTTTCTTATTTTCTCCTTTTATTCACGGGAAGATGAGTTTAGGAGATAATGAGACTATGGTTCAGGTCACATAAAGATAAATCCACAGTTGACTAGATGAAGAGATAATGTCGGTCGCAGGAGTTCAGGAGATGTCTTTAGGATAATGCTTCTATATTTGGAAACTTCTTAAGATGAGGAGATAAGTTGATGGGTTTTTGGAGACCCAGGACTTAAAGAGATATGATAAAGAGATGAGATAAGAGTGAGCAGGTTTGGGAGAAGGGTCGGGGGTTTAGGAGGCATGATAAGATAAGTTAAGATAAGAGATGAGGATGTTGAACTGAAGATAAACCAAGGGTGTTTGAGTGGAAGACATGTTGAGAACAACCCTTTAGGAGATGAGGGTTTAGGAGGCACAAGTGGAGGGTCTAGAGGAGATAAGGAGACGGAAAAGGGTGACAGTTAGAGGAGGAGCAGATAAGTTAGGAGATTAAGGAGATGAGTGAAAAGGTTCAGGAGAGGAAAAGATGAGAAATGTAGGGGCATAACCAAAGGATTCTTATTATTATATTCTTTTAGATTTCATATCACATGTTAATTTTAGAAGAGTTATTTTAATGTTCATATTTCATTATACATAAATAGAAAGAAAAAAAATTATCATATTTATATTAACAACATTTGTTAATTTTTCTGTTGAAATTTCAACTATGGCAGCTAGATGGCAGGAGTCAATACTTCCTCCGTAGCTAAAGGAACAAAGGAGGATCCCGGAGATGACTGAGGACAAGAGGATACTGTCAACTCCAGCAGCTTTTAAAACTGATGTTTGGAAATATTTTGGTTTTAAAACAAAAGTAGGAGATACGTCTTTGTCAAGAGTCATGTGGTCTGTAAATTCTGCAACGTCAGAGTCAAGTACTTGACAATACTACAAATATATCCTTATTACTACAGTACATCAATATATTTTATCGTGGACCCTGTATTGCTATACGTATCGTATCGCCAGATTCTTGCCAATTCAAAGCCCTGGAGAGATTAAATGTCGGAGGAAAGTAGATGAATAAGATGGAATACACAGAAGGGGATGTTAGATAAGGAGATACGTTGATTGTTCGACAAATAAAAGACGGGGAGAGGAATCGAGGGATCACTAGAGGAGGTTCCAGGATAAACAATGCTTGACCTTTAAAAGACTTCCACAAACCTCCAGCTGATGCCGAAGTCCGTTCACAAAAGGAGGCCGATGTCTGTCTTGTTAACATTGTTGATTTCCTTCCCCATCCTTCCGTTCGTCACCGTTAAGTGACCCCGACATCCCCAGTAGCCCCCCAGTACCCCCCGCCTCACATTCTAATAAAGACTAATGTGTTTGCCGACATCGGCCGCCTCTCATTAGCGTGATTAATTGCCTCCTCGATTTCGGTAAACAGTCTGAGCCGTGTTCCAATTTATTCAGAGAAAATGATCTGATCTTAATTAAAAACCTGAGATCTTCCTCCGTCACCTTCAAATCTTCTCTCTCCAGGATTCATTAGTCCCGTGGGCGCAGCGGCAGCGGCGGGCCGTTGAGAAGAGTCTGTTCAAGTGGTCGTTTTCTCATAGGTTTGATTTATCGCACGCGTGGAGGAGGGCTCGGCTTTTTATTTGCAGTTTGACAGCAACCTAGAGGAGAACCTTTTGTCCTTGTAGCAAGGTCACGTTTATGGCTTCATCAAGGTCGCGGATGCTATGATGGATTAACAAAGAGGGGCTGAGATTGAAACGTTTTTAGATGTGGACTCTATCGATTGCTGTGTTACTGAGGTTTAATTTCCCTTTAACAACTGTAGGTCAGTAGTGTTGACTGGCTCTGATCTTCATGCTTTGGTTGAGTGGAAATTGGTTTCCAAATTAAGAGTGAAGCATTCAGCATTTGTGTTGCATGTCTGTTTTGTTTTTGTTTTGTTGCCTTTAAATTACATTTGCGTTAAGTTGACTTTCTTTTATGTTTCGTTGGCCTTGTGTTGCGGGAAAATTGTGTTGTGTTTGTATTGCTATTGCTTATACATTAGCTTTTTTGTGTTCTTGCATTGCATTGTGATTCTGTTGTTTTGCATTTTCTTTGTGTTGCATTTATATTGCGTTGTTTATCTTTTTGCTGCATTCATTTACTTCTGCTTTTCTTTTACTGTTTGCATCACATTTGTGTTGTATTCTATTGTGTTTGCGTATATTTGCATTTGCTTTGAGTTGTATTTATATTGCATTGTGTTGTGTTAACGCTTCTATCGCTTTGTATTTGCCCTGGTTTTGTGTCCTTTTTCCATTGTGTCGCCTAAGAATTGCACTTGTGTTAAACTGCTTTTGTGTTGCAGTGTGTTTTCACCGTGTTGCGTTTTTTCAAATGACCCCAAATTGTATTTTGGGACCTAAAATAAAAATGTAGGAAGAGAAACATACTTAAATATTTTTTTTCTTCAATGAAATGCGATCATTTTCCAAACTGTTGAATTTTAACAAGGGGCTTTTATTTTGTTAATTCCTCTTTTCCTTGAGCTGGATTTATGTATTTGTGGTCCAGTTATGGCAATACTTACGCCTCACAAATGCACTGTGGAGCTCGCTGTTGCTGAGACGGATCAGAGACGCAGCAAAAACTGGTGGTGACCAATCTAGACGGATAAAGACATTTAATAACGATAAAATCAAAATTGGTTTGAATTTTGTTTTATCATTGAGTTTGCCAGAGACTCCTGCTGCTCCCTGTCATATCCCTCACACTTTTCCTTCCAGAAACGGAGGTCAAAAGGTCGCTATTTCACATTCTTTCTGTTTCTGGGCTGACAAGCGTTTTTTTTTGGAAAGGCAGTCAGAGTAAAAACCTTTTTTCTTTTTTTCCACTGACGGATCCGAGGAGTGATTTCGACACACGCTGACATCCTAGCCGATCGATCCACGATTCCCAGAAGTAGACTTTCCTGTAGTTTTGAGCTAAAACACGATTTGCTGCATCAAAGATACGAGTTAGCAAGACCCGAAATCGAGTTGTGTTTGCATCACGCACACATGAGAGCACAGAAATAACCCAAATTATCTTTTAAGGCTGCCGACTCCAGCAGCAACTATTTTAGGAACCTGCGGATACACACAAAGCTTTTTCCCAAAAGTCACGTTTAGTCCTCTTTGTTGGCACAGCAGGAGCAGAAACACACAAACATTCATCCTGGAACACACAAAGAAAATCAAAACACACCTGCACCAAACTGGTATACAAGTAAAAAAAAAGTCCTAAAAAACAGGCCCGCACGTACACACAAACTGCTTTAAACACACTGCTACTACTACCACTGCTACAAACGCAACATTTTTTCACGCATCCTTAAAACCCAATGCTGAAATCACTCACTCACAAATACACAAAGCTGAAACACACCCTCAGGGAGAGAGAGAATGCCCAAATAGGCACGAACTAGTACACAAACAATCTCAAAAGACATTAGCACATTTGAGAAACGTGAACACATAAACATGCAACATTTTACTTGCATAACAAAAAACATACTTAAAACACGCAAAATTAGCATCAAAAAAACACACGCACGACTACACATACACAACTTACGACAATTCACTCCCTGTTTCCATCACTTGACTATCATCTGATTCTTCTTCAGAATATTTCAGTTCAGGAAAAGTTAAGTCTTTGTGTGTCTTTGTCCACAGAGCACCTGAAGGGGGCGCTGGAGGAGTACATGCAGCGGCTTCCCAAAGTCAAAATCCTGAGGACCAGGAAGAGGGAGGGTCTGATCCGGACCCGCCTGCTCGGGGCCAAGGCAGCCACAGGAGAAGTCATCACCTTCCTGGACTCTCACTGCGAGGCCAACGCCAACTGGCTGCCCCCCCTGCTGGGTGAGACGCTTTACTGTCGCATTGATGTCGCATCATGCCCAGCGACTTCACGGCTCATCCCTCTCATAGAACTCAGATGTGAATTTAAGCTTAGCCTTGGAAGCCTCAAATCCAAATAGTTAAACAAAATGCCAAGGTGGGTTAAAAACAGTCTATTATGAGGCCAACAAAATTACATTAAATACTCATTTCAGAAGCGGCAGTAAGGATATGACCTCACTAAGATAGGGGAGGTCAAAATACATTTCTTTATTTGAAGGGAAAATAACTACTCAGAAAGAAAAATGCTGTGTGATAAAACGAAAAGAAACCGACTGGGCACAAATGTTAAAATTAATTCTTAGAAAACAAGTTTAACTTGAGATAGTGATTTGTATTTTAAAAAACTGTAATAAATAAAATTAAATCCACATGACCAGACTTGCTTTTATGTTGTCTCTGGGTCCAGGTGAACGACCTCCCTGGCTTTCATAAACACATATGCAGTAGTGGAGGTCGTTCACCTGGACCCAGGGACAACGCAAGGGATACCTCAAACACATTTATTTTCGGGCCTTCGGGTCACCTTGACCCTGAGGTTACACGAGGGTTAAAAATTACATTTTACTTAATAAAATCTAGATTAAATAATGTATTTATATTCTAATAGTCAAAAACGAGATTTATTTTTCTTTGTCTCCTCAGACCGGATCGTCCAGAACAGGAAGACCATCGTGTGTCCGATGATCGACGTCATCGACCACGACAATTTCGGCTACGACACGCAGGCGGGCGACGCCATGAGGGGAGCCTTCGACTGGGAGATGTACTACAAGAGGATCCCCATCCCGCCGGAGATGCACCGAGACGACCCGAGTCAACCGTTTGAGTGAGTGTTCCAGCTCACTAGTGTGTAATATTGTGTTGGCTCCCCTGGCCCCCGCTCTCTCCATGACTTTCTATTTTCGAGCAAAAGCTAATGCAGCACCCACCAGTGCAATTTATAGGTTGGAAGCTACTGATGCGCCGCAATATTTGGGCGGGCGATGCGACAAGTTTTTTGGGCAGAAGCACTAATTTGTTTCAAGAGACAAGTTTGTTGAGACTTTTTTAGAGTCAAACACTAAAACATTTTGACCTTCGGCAACAATTTGCAGCACTGCCTTCCAATTAGAGCCCAGAAAAACATGGATTTATTCATTTTCTGCTGCCTATTACCTTATGGGGGTCACAACCTATCCTTGTGTACCCCTAGCGAGAGGCAGGGGACACCCTGAATAGGTTTCCGCTTACCACTGCGCCACCTTGTGCCCACATAAATTAATTTACCTTCCTTACTTTAATACTTCTACATCAAGTAAAAGTATGATTTGATTTTGACCTTACACTAACTTCAGACCCCCAACCTACCTATTTGATGAAACCCTAAGAGACAGCAGGAAGTTGTTCTGTTGCCACGAACAAACTTCGGTACGAGCACGTGGCGTGTTATTTTTTTTAATGAATCCAAGACTTGAAGATTTTCGGAATCATTTTATCTCAATTCGTGAGGAATATTCCGCCCACATCTGGTGGAAGGTTTATGGATTGAAAGTGACTGCGGCACACACACACACACACACACACACACACACACACACACACACACACACACACACACACACACACACACACACACACACACACACACACACACACACACACACACACACACTCCACACCCCACTGCTGTGTGTGGGAGGTGAAAAGAGGCTGACAGGCAAAGTCTCATTACTTTTTAACTTCTTCTTGCTGGAAGCTGCAGGGGGGAGTGAAGAGCTCG
Organism: Callionymus lyra; assembly: GCF_982586985.1. NCBI lineage: Eukaryota > Metazoa > Chordata > Actinopteri > Syngnathiformes > Callionymidae > Callionymus > Callionymus lyra. The sequence goes on from NC_141831.1 coordinate 16,278,068, forward strand.
CACTGCCATGAGCTTCAGTAGAACCTTCTGGAGCCGCCACTTCACCACTCGGATCCTAGAGAGTTTGTCAACACGCGACTTCTCCAACACGTTTGTGCTTTCTCAGCGAAACTGGGAAAATCAAAGACGAACACACATTTAGGATTCTGTTTTTACTTTTTGGGTCCATATTCTGTAAGCAGGGCTCAGAACCTTCTGCAGCTCTGAAGTCTGTCAAGTTCTTTAACACTACGCGGAATAAAACTTGTACGAGAAAAGGGAGGGTTCGGTGTGAGTATCTCTTGGATGACCATATATGGAGTCTCTGCATGTTAAAAACTCACTTCAAAAGTTGGACGTCAAATTTAATAGAACAATTCTTTAACCTCAAAGTCCAAAAACTTTGTCAGACTTGAAGTTACCCAGGTGCAAAACAAATAGACTCAGGGACTCATTCATTCCTCGGGCTAATAAATTGTACAATTCTGAGTTCGGGGGCAGGAGTGGAGTGAGAGTATCTGGATGTTCTGTTCTATGTTAGTCTTTGTATCCTTTGTCTTTGTTGTTTTTCTTTGACCTATGTTCTTTGTCTTTATCTTTAGACTTTTTTGTGTCATCTTGTTCTTTCTCTTTATGTTCTTCTTCTTATTTTATTTTTTATGTATCATTTTTTATTGTTTATGAAAAACTGCTGGCTAGTGGTAAAAAACAATTTCAATACAGTTTTACCTTACCTTACCTTAAGTCATTAGTGGGCGTGTTCATGGAGGCGCATGCTAGCCAAGAAGTAAAGAGAAGTAGACGACAAGTAATGAGTTTTTTTTATTGTTGTTTTGTCACTGTAACGAAAAGTAGCAACAAACCTGGACAGCAAGAGTCCGATTCTACTGTACAGGTGGTTTGTGCTCTACTTTCTCTCGCGCTAGCTTGCGCACCAGCTGGAAATCCGATTCGGTTGGAGGAGAAGTCAATGAAAGATGGGACGATAGATCAGGTTTTTGAGGAAAACCAACCAGAATATCAGAGGTCAGGTCGGTTTTAAAGGAGGGAACAACAACAGAATTAGCTTTCAGGAATGATATGAGATACAAACATAGCTTTCTGTCTACACTTCCTGTTCAATAAAAGCAATTTTCCCATGGGTTAAACATTTCTGCCCCTGATATAATTGATCATTTCTGGTTGGACAACTATGATAGAACTGGGGCTCTTCTGTCATCAACGCTAAGCTAGGACACTACAACGGCAGCAAACAAGCAACACCCCGAGAGGTTGAAAACCAAAAATGTTTTCTCAAGTGAAACGTCAGATTTGAACCGAGCGCTTCCTGACAGTTTGATTCGAGTCATCTATTTCAGGAAAAAAACGGCATCTAGCAAAGGGGAGGAGTGACGACGGATGAGTTCAGCGCCGAGTCAGAGAAACATCAAATCCTTTTTTTCGAATTCTCAGTTGTCTGCGCGAGACAACAACGGCAGACTCTTTAGCAACACATGACGGACGTCTGAGTGCAGTCGGAGTCCCAGTCGCCCGCGGAGCAGACACTTTTATTATGAAGCCGCTGCCATCAATCACCTCTCTTAAAAATAGCTATTTGAAGCGCACAAAAAGTTTGAAACAAAGCAATCATGGCCTCAACAGAAGGGCACTGCAGGAGGGAGAGATTAATGAACCTCCTTTTTTTTTGGCGTGGCTGCCATTTTAAAAGCATACATTCAATCAACGAAGGACAAATAGTTCACTGCGGCACTGATGACTCACTCGATTTTAATTTAGACTGCACCTAATTTATTTTCTTATAATGCCACGTTACATAAGGGTACAACTATCCCTCTTCGATCCCCCTTTTTGACCTTACACTAACTTTAGACCCCCCCCAGTGAGACAAAAGGAAGTCATTTTGTGTGAGTAGTGGCAACGAGATCAGACTCGCCTGGTCCTGATTGTTCGGTCTTATTGGAAAGCGGATAAACACAAGTAGCCGCGGCACTGAGTTCATTGAGAGGGTGTGAGACAAAGGGAGGGAGTGATGGAAAGTGTTTGTTGTGTTAGACTGGCAGGAAAAACGATGGCAAGTAAGTCATTTTTATTTGTATAGCGCTTTTCCAGACCAAGGTCACAAAGCGCTTAAACAATCAAAATAATATTCAATAAGGTAAGGTAAGGTAAAACTTTATTGATTAGAATTGCTTTTTTCCAATAGCCACAGAAAATACAGCAATTTTTCATAAAAAAAATAAATCAAAATAAAATAAGAACAAGAATAAAGAGAAATTAAGAGAAAGAACAAGATGATACAATCTAAATCTAAAGATAAAGAACATGGATCAAAGAAAAATAACAAAGACAAAGGATACAATACAATACAATACAATAAAGTATATTAATACATTTGAACCCTAAAATCAGTAATTTCTAATAACATATTTTGAAAAAAGGATAGATTAATTTAGTCATAGCACCTTTTTTAACATGTCCACGAAAAGAAAATAAACCAGTTGACCTCTGAAAAATTCTAAATGTGACTGAAAGATCAAAGGCGTTGGAAAAATCTTTTCAGTCATACAGGCTCAATAGATAAGATTGGTGAGGGAAAGAAAATAAACAAAAAATTAAAAAGTTTAATAAAAAGACCTTGAACAGTTATATTTATACTTTAAAGTATTTCCTTTGTATGTATACTATGTATGTTATTTATCGCAATTTAAAGACAACAGATCTGTAGTTCAAATTTTTCGGGGTGAAATTAAATGTTTTTGGTTCATCGATTGATAAGCAAATGTTCACACTCACTGTAGTCTTCGCTGTCAGGGGAACAAAGGGAGACATTCCAGGTCAAGATCAGATGTAGGGAGAGGAGGTGCGTGTGTTCAACGTCGCCACCTGTTGACCTGGTTTTTCGGCTGCTCAGCTGCTACGATCAGGTGGAAGAGCTAACGAGCCGCGAGTTCGACAGAAGCCGCCATTCCCCGCAGGAGGTTAATTGGTTCCGCTGTTCCTGGCGTCTCCGTTACGCCGACAGGAAGTGTGTCACCCAGATAAACATCTCTCTCTGATTTCACCCCTCAGAGGCTCTTCTGGGGAAAATACGGCAGCTACTGTTTTTTCTAATAAGAGCTGATTGAAGTGCAAGAGCTGATATTCTAGGCCCCCTTTTAATGTATATAAATATATGTTTCTATATCGAAATGCTAAAAGTACATAATTCTCCACTGATCTTTGTACAAGATGAATTTTCAGAATCTGAGGGTTTCTTGATCAAGCACAAGTCCTGGGAGAGGCACTGGAGACCTGTTTCTCATATCTGACTCATCTAACACATTTTGAAATGTAAGAATGTTAAAGAGCTCTCTGGTGTCTCGCAGGTCTCCGGTGATGGCCGGCGGACTGTTCGCCGTGGACAGGAAGTGGTTCTGGGAGCTCGGAGGATACGACACAGGGCTGGAGATCTGGGGCGGAGAACAGTACGAGATCTCATTCAAGGTGAGTCATGCTAAATCGAATTTTTTAACATTTAAACACGTCATTAATGCTGCACAAGCAGTGAAGAATGACTGATATGGAAAATTGATTTAACGGAAGAAGACAAATTTTGAATTACCGCTGCTCCTCAAAGATTTTGTCCATCTAGAAAATCTAAACCTGAGAACATCGGCTTGGATCAGATTCTGCTCCAATTTAAACGGGTTTAAAAAGTGAACACGACGGTATCAATCTGTTTAACATGACGATGAGTTTACTGAGAGGGAGTGAGCAAAGAATTGGGTGTAGAAAAAGAAGTCAAAACAAGTAATTGAGGGATAATATGAGTCTAAAAATGCATTTTAATTTTAGTTCCCATAGACTTGATTGAGACTCGAGGTAGAACCTATTTTGGACATTAATAAATATTAGTTCAGTTCAATGTCAGATATTTAATCTGTATTTGATTAATTCACTCATTTTTTTTCAGAGTTTTTATCATGTTGTGAAGTTTAAATATCCAGTTGAATTATTTTTCCATCTGGACTCTATTGAAATGGATCTTCACACTGAAACGCTCCTTTTTTTTAATAAGAAATGAATGGAAGTACTTATTGCTTCAATATCGTCCAGTCTGATCTTTTCAGCACGAATGTGTATCCGTCTAAGCGAGTCATTAACTCGAGTCACCAGATAGAGAAACCCTCTAAGAAGATTCAAATCTCTAACTGCCGAAACTTAAAGTTTTCCAAATCCTGCTTTGAAGCTCCCAAATAATTTAGCCGACATCATTAAGAGGTTATTATTTCCGCCCAGATTAACAGGCGGCTGCTTCTTCTACTGGGCTCGGCGGAGGCGGAGGACTCATTTACTCGCTCAGATATTCAATTTACTTTCCAGCCAGATTCCCATCAGCCAACGAAGGCGGCCGCATGGTCTCCTGAGGTGAGAAGATTAGCGAGCTCTTCTGCTAATCCTCACCACAAACCGCTGCCAGGACCTCGTCGGGTGTAGAACACTTCATCTACTGATACTTTAATCTGAAGCCGTGTCGCCAACGCGCCAGTGTGGGAACGTGCAGTTTTGCGCGCTCGCACGGCGAGGAGCGAGGCGTGCGAGCAAACACACGTGGCCCAGGATTATTATTGAAACGGCTCCACCAACTTCTCCAGACTGTGGGGCAGAAGTAATTACAGCTCCTGAGAAGTGCCAAGAAAGTTTGCTGGTAATCTTCTGCCAGCTGGAAAACAAGAACGCATAAAACGATCAAATCTTCTACGAACTTTGGTGCAAGTTTCTTTCAGCATAGTTTAGATCTCAATGTATGAATGAGGAAGTTCTTTATTTGGTAGTGCTGGGCTGATGAAGCTTCATGAAGCAGTGCCAAGTTGTTTAGAGGTCAGTAGGTGGCGCAATTTGTTTAAAAACAATGTATTTTTAATTAGAACAGGTGTTCAAAATAAATAGAAATAGTGCAGAGAACGCCATCTAGTGGGCTCTAGAAATAATTGCACTGCTTCATGAAGCTTCATCAGACCATCATTATCCTCTGGTAGTTTTTGTTAATGATGACTTCAATGAATATCCAAATCTGGGAAATCCTGGCTTGTTGGTCACATTGGATCGTGAGATATATTTTTTGGTACTTTCATGTCAATGTTTGTTTTTTGTCTTTACAAATAATTAAGAATTAAGTACAAATATATGTTATTTTATTTCATACGTAGGACGGAGCGTTATAGAAGGTCCTTCATCCCAACTGGTGTCAGGATATTTAACTCTCTACTTTAAATATCCTGATGCTAATCCGTAGTGTGTTTTTCTTCTTGTGTGTTTTATTTTTTTATTTTTTTTATTTTATTTTATTTTATTTTATTTTATTTTATTTTATTGTATTTAATTTTATTTAATTTTATTTAATTTTATTGTATTTTATTTTTATTTTATTTTGTTAATAGTGTTACATTTCAAATATTTTAAATAATTTGTATATCTTTAAGATCGTTTTTTTTTTTTTTATCTCTTTTATTATTTATTTTTTCCTTGCACTTTATTTTTTTCAACTGTGCTGTTGTAAAAGTGTGTTTCCCCTCTGGGGATGAATAAACATTTTCTATTATATTATATTCTATATGTTTTCATTGTTGTACAATCACTTTAAATATTTATTTATTGTTGTAAACATTTAATTTAATCTTCACATTTCTTTATGGTCATACCTGACAGCACGTCAAATTTATTTATTTTTCTTACTTTATTTATTTTATATTTATTCCCTCATGTAAAAGGGTTTTTATATTTTTGGCAATTTGAGCACACTTCTTTTACATTTGTACGTCATAATTTTCAAACCCTTTTTGTAGACATATTTTTCATAAGATCTTTTCAATTTTAGTTTTAAAAATTATTATTTTTTGTTTTTCTGTCTTCCTTACTTAATTATATATAACTCAAATTGTTGTATTTTGTAATTTATCCTCTCATCTTTACGTTTTTATGTTTTCTTTTCCCTGGATTTCTTGATTTCTTTCTTCAGAAACAAAGGTTATTAAGAGTACATTTTTCTTCTAGCCTCATTTTTTTTAATGTATTTATTTTTATTATATTTAAATCCACTGTTTTAATCCTCAATTAAAATTATTAAATGGTCAAACAGGCCCGTTCTCTAGAACCGTCAGTCTGAGGAGGCGTCACTCTGGTCTCATTATTCATAAAAAACACTGACGTGCTGCGAATCTTTACTCTGTCTCCATCTTTTATTTATGGAAAGACACGTCAGGTTTATTAAATAAATAAACTACAGCCTTCGGAGCCCGGCTGCTGTTTTATTCATGGCTCTGGAGTGAAGTCTGCTGCACCTGAACTGGTCAAGACGCGTCTCAAACCTCAACAGTCACTTCAGTGTGAGCCGCGTCTCTAAACCGCCGTGAGTTCACCTTGTTTTATTGATGATATTTATCCTTCAGTTGGCAGCGGAGAACCTGGACTACACGTGATGAAATACCATGATGTTGGACTTGCACCATCACCTTTTTTAGGTGCTGAGCAGCCATACTCTAAACTGGTTTATCGTTTCGCAACAATCAAAATTGAATACCCATTCGCATCGTTGTGCTAATGGGTACATTAATTATCTCTATAGCGGAGTGGAGGTCCGTGTTAGGACATGGAATTTAAGGGTCATTAAATTCCCCCGAATATTATATTATAACTGTGACCAAGTGCCTTATATTTGATAAAGAAGACATAAATGTTTACATCTATTTCCCAACATTCAATGTTTTCCCAGCATAAAACAAGTTGACTTGCTATTACAAATTATAGTATTTATTAAACAGAATTGATGTCGTATCATCAAAATATACCGTTTTTTCGTGATGGTTACATTCGGCGAAGTGCAGCTAGCGCTGTTAGCCGTTAGCAAGACAACTATTTTGATTGAATTCTCCGCTCAGTTTGATGTTGAGAGAACAGTTTCCATAATGTTTTCCGAGGTTACGTTAAAGTCTACATTCTGAATGTGTGTAATGATAGATATTGACAATTGTTATCTTCGGATACAACTGTCCCATGGCTAGTTGCAGCAGAGAACCAGACTTTGATGGATGGTCTCATATCTCAGGTAACCGAGGTTCCAGGCTAACTGGGAAAGAGAGAAAAGTATGGCTGATTTTCAAAGACCATGACTTCCACAGACCAATAAGTCCACCTATGACTAGTTCGTCTCTCTTCGAAGTCAGACTTTCCGTCCTCACTTCTGTTCTGTAGGAAGTCATGCACTTGTGTTTTCTCTCTGCAGGTGTGGATGTGTGGTGGGCGGATGGAGGACATCCCGTGCTCCAGGGTAGGACACATCTACAGGAAGTACGTCCCCTACAAAATCCCCGGCGGAATCAGCCTGGCGAAGGTGAGACTTTGATGAAACTGATGAAACACAGAAGAAATGTTTTTTTCTGCGAGTGAGGAAGAATTAACTGAATCTGATCAAAAAAAAAACTGCTTTAATTTACTTATTTAAGGATAAAAAGAAATGGTTGACTTCATGGGGGAGGGGTTAGGGTTTGTTTTTTTAATGGTAGATCAAACATGTATGAGGCACAGTTTCCAGTGCCTCCCCTGGGATTTCTGCTTGAACAAAACACACCCTTTTTTAAACTGAATAGACGAAATAAACCTAAAAGTTAACGTAAAGGGCTATTTAATTTTTATATGCCCACTTAAATGTCAGAGTCACTTATTTCCTTATATTTTATTCATCTTATTTTAAATCTGATGAATATTTTTAACGTTTAAACAGACGTAATAATTGAGGACTTTGATGTATAATTTGATTTCGATTTGATTTTGAAAAAGAAGAACCATGAACTGGACTTGTTCATTTTAAAATTGGTTCACATAGAAAGTGAACTTTCCTTACCCTTTTTCAACATCTTATGAAGTAAAAAATCTGACATTTTGAGTATTTCTTGATCAAGCTTAAATCCTGGGAGAGGCATCGGAGAACTGTGCCTCATATCTGACCGATCTAATACGAACTGTAGTGACGCTTACCTGGACCTCAGTATATCAGCTTGATCAGGAGAAAAACAAATTGTGCATCTCGCAAGAGCCCATGACCGGCTACAACAATACGATTGTGTGTTTGCATTCATGTGTGTTTGATTGTATGCCGACGATGGTGTTCTGTATGTGTGTGTCTCCTCGCTTTAACTTGGTGCCATTGTGTCTGAATGTGTCTTGTTTTAACAATGTGATAAAGAAAAGAGGAGTCTCACTGGACAATTTAGTTCTTAAGAGTTTATGTTTTACTATTTTTTACTAGTTAACAGGTTTTATTTTGTATTAAACTCGACTCAAACAAGCGTTTTGAAGCTAAGAGCCGCACGATAACTATACTTTAAAGACAATTTTGTCCTTTTTTAAAAATTATTTCAGAGGGTTATAATCAATAGAATATCCACAATGATTTTGTGCGGCCCGGTATCAAATGCCTCAGGGACTGGTACTGAGTTGGGGCCCACTTTTTTTTTAAACTGAGAGTAATTTAACTTTTTTTTTAATTTTTGTATTAAAAGTATGAAACATTTTAAATAAATTATATTTATTTTCCTAATATTTAATTGTTAAATTATTCTTTCATTTAATGGGAATCTCCCAAACTCAAGTCATCCAACTATAGATGATAGATGTTCGTCAAACCACTCGATCTTAGTCAGAGTTTCTCTCTCTCGGGCTCCTCTGAGAACAAAAAGGCAGTGGTTTTTTTTCTTTCTTTCTTGTCGCTTAAGCCGCATTGTTCCCTCCATTCTTCAGAGAACAAATGAGAATTTTGTCTTTGGAGCTTAATCATCTGGGACGCGGCGGAGAGTCTCGGGGCGGCCGCTCTGGATTTGGACTCAAGTTGGCTCAGTGTGGCGTTGGCACCATTTCGCCCTGATCAACAGTTTTCACCGCCGCAGCAGGAATACTGATGACGGCGAGCGCTCGGCTCTGCTGCCGAGGGAAAGTCGTGATTAAAGACTCGCTCACCCACGGGCCCTGTGTTTGTGGGAGCCGTGTCAGGATGCTGCTTCCTGTTTGTGAAAATGACAGTCTGAAGAAAGATGTGCTCTGTTTTATGTTCCCGTGCGACGAAACACAAGAGCTTCCTGTTCTGTCACCGTCGCCGTTTCCCTTTAGAAAATGGACATTTAAATATATATAGAGATGTTTTCGATTCGTTATCCACCGTCTTTCTGCGCCGGACAAGGTCGCCAAGGCAACAGTGAACACACATAAATCTATGTTCAGAACAAACACAGAAAACACACGCTGTGATAAGTGCAAAAGATGTTTGAAGGGATCTGTGCACAACAAACACTCGCACAAGTATTTGCAGGCGTGTCCGAGATGCATAGAAGAAAAGACACGCTTCTAAAAGCACGTCTAGAAATGCTCACACGAAACATATTTTCATTTTGCTTACTTTCACTTATCTTACCTTCATATTTTTTTTAAATGAGTTTTTATATTTTAACACATTATGTTTTTTTTCTTATTCTTCTAATTGTTAATGTATTTTATTAATTTTTCCTAAAAATCAGATTATATTTTTATTTTTTAATATATATCCTTAAATACTATTTAATTTTCTTTAGTCAATCATTTTCTCCAATTGTACTTTATACTTTTCTACTATTTTAAGTAGTAAATATATAATGAAAATAAACTACAATTTCATTATATCTTTTATTTCTAATGTTTTCTAATATATTTTCCGGCAAATGTTTTACTGTAAATATTTTTTGTGTAATTTTTTTGTTGTTTTGTGTAATCTTTACATTAGTTTTCATTTTAAATGTGCACAAACTACATTTACATAGACGGATAATATGCAGAAAACACACAAACAGTCTCGGTCAACACAACCGTCCGATGTTGTTTTCATTGTAACACACAAAGATGTCGGGGAGTCGTGTCACAAGTCGACTTGAGATCCAGGAAGTCTTCGAGCAAACGCATCCCTCTGAGTGCAAACCCGAGTCTTACAAGAGAGCTGGTATCACTCGTCTTGTTCTCTCTCTTGTCTCCTCGCTCAGAACCTGAAGCGGGTCGCCGAGGTGTGGATGGACGAGTACGCCGAGTACGTGTACCAGCGCCGGCCCGAGTACCGGCACCTGTCGGCCGGAGACATGACGGCCCAGAAGGAGCTGAGGACTCGACTCAACTGCAAGAACTTCAAGTGGTTCATGAGCGAGGTGGCCTGGGACCTGCCCAAGCACTACCCGCCAGTGGAGCCCCCTGCTGCCGCCTGGGGAGAGGTGCAGTTTGTTTCTTGGCTATCCAGTGACTTTTTATCCTTTACGTACAGTCGCGCTAGTGACCTTATCTTAACTTTTCTTATCACTAGCATGAGCAGAAAATTGTCATTTAAAACTATTATTTGATGACAATCGGAACAGACCAAAGTCTCTCACAATGTTGACCAGGTTTAACTTCATTCACATACACAGCAGCACTAACAATATACAAGTCTGGTTATTCATTTGTTTTTTTTGTTGTTTTTCTTATCAATTTTTACAGTGTACCTTCGTAAAACTTCATTACCTATTTATTTATTTCCCTTTAAACATCAATGTAAATTATTACTTTAAGGATCTTTTTTTTCTTATCCGTTTAATTTTAATGTATTTTTTGTAGCATTTTTGATTCAAAACCCAGTGTTTTTATTTTTTAATTAAGCATTTCACAAAAAAAAGTAGACGGGGAGGAGGGGATTTATTTACCCTATAAGGTGAAATTTCTATTTTTATTCATTTTTCTTCTCGTAAAATTTACTTTTTATTGACTTTTTCTTATCACTGTTCCTTCTTAACATTTCATAAAATACTTTTCATTTCCCTTTACTCTATAATGTAAATTATTTTCTGTGAGGTTTTAAGTCTTTTTTTTAAACTCTAAACTTCCTTCACCAACACATTAACAATAACACAATAAAAGTCCAATTCCAGTCGTGAAAACTATGAATTCGCAGAACAGGAAGTAACTCGATCCTTCATTAGCCGTGTGGTACTGAGTGACATGTGGATGTCAATAAAAAATCAATGGATTCAATCAAATCTTCGCCTTCATATTCCACACTTTTTTTTTTTCTTCTTGAATCCGTGGACGAGATACCGGGTTTATGCTTTCTTAACGAGGTCTTCATTACCATGTAAATGTGTTGTAACCATGGCAACAGAGTCCGTTTCATTGAAGGTGGATTGCGGAGATTTTAAGGCTCACGATGTCAAATGTTGCTTCTCCGTTCATTCGATCCTCCCACGGTTGTGTCATTAAGGATCAGGCCGTATCATATTCACCTCCGTGATCCGGTCTCTGTCTTGCAGATCCGGAATGTGGGCAGTGGCATGTGCATGGAGATTAAACACTTTGTGTCGGGGAGTCCGATCCGCATGGAGAACTGTGTGAGGGGACGAGGGGAGGTGAGCTGGAGTCACGGGCAGGTGAGTTTCACTCGTCGATACACGTCATCGTTCCTCTAGTGTCGGGCTCAGAGCTGTCCTAGCTAATCAGGGCGGGGGGAGGGACACCCTGGAAAGTCCTCCAACTCGTATGTAGATTGACATAATTGGTGGAAAAAGTGACAAAAATATGAAACGGAGAAAAAAATAATAAATGAATAAACAAAATAATAGTATCTCAGCACCATTAGAATACTGAATGGTTGAATTTAACTTTTCAAATGTTGAAACCTTAGGTAGAACTTTATTGATCCCTCAGGAGGTCTCCTTCGAGAAATAGTTTTTCCCAATTAGACACAGAAATACAGCAATTATTCATAAAAATGAAAATAAAAATAAGAAAAAGAACAAAGAGAAATAAAGAGAACAAGATGATACAATCTAAGTCTAAAGATAAAGAACATTTTACTCATTTATTTGTTTTTTTGCAACAATTAACTTCAATTATTTCTATATTGAAAGGTTGGATTTGTTTGTTTTTTTAATAATTAAATAAAAACTTGAATACTTTCAGTACAAAATAATGTTTTTACACATAGAGTTTGGAATTGTAATTCCAATAAATCAAAAATGAAGTAGTTCAGTTCCTGGCCTTTTGAATTTAATATAAAAAAAGTTGGTATGATAGCTGATAGATATGCTTATAGTCAATACAGAGCTACTTGATCGAACTTTCAACAATTTTATGTTGAATTTACAACATGTTTTTCTGTTTTAATAAAACAAAAACCATGACATATGATTGAATTAAATATTCAATAACAACACATTTAATTATTTCAATAAGGAAAATATGAATTAAATTATTAAAAAACGTAAAGGTTCAACATTTTAAATGTTAAATTAAACCATTAAAATTAGGAAGGCACCAATGTACTTGAAATGAAAAAAATTAAAGGAAAAACAAATAAAAAAAATCAAGATGGTGGAGCAGTTCCTATTAGGATATTATAGGAACCGTCCATGAACTCTGATCGTCCGCAGGTGTTGACCTTGGGCTGGCGCGAGGACATCCGTGTGGGCGACCCCATGCACACCAGGAAGGTCTGCTTCGACGCCGTGTCCCACAGCAGCCCCGTGACTCTGTACGACTGCCACGGCATGAAGGGGAACCAGCTGTGGAGGTACAGGAAGGTGAGTTCTTCTTCTTAACGATCAAATCATTAATTGTTACGAGCGAACGTTGCCAGCTGCCGAGCGTCAGGAGAGCGACGGTGAAGAACAGCCTGTTGTCTTTCATCACAGCTGCGATCCGGTTTAGTGAACCTGTCGGCGAAACGGTTTTCTTTTTCAAAACGACGTCGTGACACGACATTGAAAATGGATTCATGTCACGCCGCGTTGGCTAAAGCACGTGTGGCTAACGTGCTAGCGAGAGTGAGTACGTCATCTGACGGGACTAACGTTTTTCTGCAGGACAAGAGTTTGTACCACCCGGTGAGCAACAGCTGCATCGACGCGACCCCGAGCGAGCGGCGAGTCTTCATGAACACGTGCGACGCGTCTTCGCTGAATCAGCAGTGGCTGTTCGAGAGAACCAACGCCACCGTGCTGGAGCGCTTCAACCGAGGCAGCGACTGATGGCACCTGCAGGCGAGTCTCACCCTGAAAAACACTGTCAAATTTTGTCTTTAATTAACGTGATTTTGTGTTTCTAGATGTTTTGATTGGATGGTGAAAACTCAGCGATCATGTGACCATGTGGGGGCAGCACTCAGCTCCCCTCCCAAATATCGAGTCAGAGAAAGAACCTCCACATCCAGAGTCCGATCGTACCGCGGGACCTAGTGACGGAGAACAGGTACGACTTCTCGTAGATTTATTTTTCAGCAAATTGAGATTTTTGCTAAATAGTTCCACTAAAATTAACGTTTAATTGGATTTTTGTCTCGTAATTAATTTTTTTAAATTGTTTGTTGCATCAATATGCAAAATGCTTTTTGAATTTTTATTTTAAAATGAAAACACAATTTGTAAAAATATATATATATATAAAAAAACTAAACACAAGAAAACTATATATATTTAATATCTGACATATTATTTCCTTATACAATTTTTTTTCCTTAATCCTCATTTTTAAAACATATTTACAAAGATTTTGTTGGAGACAATTAAAAAAAATTATAATTCTGAATTGCTTTTTTTTACACTGTTCCTACACTTATAGAATCATGAATTTTTCTCCAGTCATTATTTATTAATTCACATTTTTTTTTACATTTTCTGTTGCAATATTCTTTTTTAAAGTTTAATAATGTTGTCTATGCTTTCGCTTTTTTACGTATTTGATAAAAGGAACGCGTAAAATACTTGATCAAAGAGCGCATATAATCTGGTGCTCCAGTAAAATATGGTGAATAAAGAACTTTTTAAGATGCTCAAAAACCGTGTATTTCCAATAAAGAAAGAGAAGCATGACTCGTTCACCGTCTGACTCCGTCCTCTCTTTCGTCTGCAGGACTGCGAGCTCACCGACTTGTTTTGGGACCAGAAGGATCAGATTCTTTTTCTCCTTCTGTCAAACTTGCACGGCTGAACTCTGAACTGCCTTAAAAAAAATACTGGAGGAATCTTTTTTTTGTATTTTTTTCACAGAGAACTTTAAAGAAGCACATTTTCACGCCGAGGATTCTAAGATATTCTTTTGATTCCTGCACTTCAAAAAAAAACAAACTTGAAGCTGTTTTTTCTACTAGAAGTATATTTTATATTTAATAAAGTCGATGTATTCTTTCTCTGGTTCTTCTTTTCTTTCGGGGGAAAATCCCAATCGTGAGTACGTCCAAATCTATGCGTGGAACATTATTTTGAAGCTAGAAGAGTTGAACACGAAACTATATTAATGAGATGATTATAAAAAATAATTGATAATCATTCGCTCAACACTGCCACTCAGGCGATATAGTGAACTGCACCATTCCCGAAAAAAAGCTAAAATGGCCATTTTTCGTCTTGAAGCTTCACCTCCCCCGACCGCCGTCGTTGGTTGAAGGTTCACAACAGAAACCGTGACGCTCCCCTGGATACCATCCTCGTCTCAGGATCCTATCTTCTGCGTTAATGATCCGACGCCAAACCAGGAAACTGCCGCAGACTTGAGGGCTTATGTCTGCTCGGGGTCCCCCCGGGGGGTCCTGCGACTTTGCCACTCGCAACCTTTCCGACTGAATAATTACATCTAACCCGCGACTCGACGTCCCCGCTGTCGCCGACACGACGGCTGCTGGGTCACCGGGGACCTCGTGTGGACGTTTTCGGGTCAAATCCTTTAACGTGCTGTTTAAAAAAGGGCAGCCCGGCGCCGTTCCACGAGCGCGTGATCGGATCCCAGCGGTCGGGGGGCGAGTGTGGCGGCGTTTTCAATCTCTGCTGAGTGTTTTGAAGCTCATTCAGACGGAAAATAAACTCCAGGAAGCCGAAACCGCTCCGAGGCTTTTACTTTCCCTTCAATTAACTAAATACGATCTTAAAAGGTTCCCTTTGACTGAAGGAGTCGAAAGAAAAAACGAGTGCGATTCACGTTAAAAAGTCTGGTGTCTTTTGTCGAAACCCAAGGATGAGAAGCTGTTCAACAACGGATCGTTTTTCTAAAAGAGTGTCGTATATTTTTCCTCTGTGGACCAGAGGTTGTTGTGTGTCTAATAGATTTGAGAGGTTTGAGAGGTTATCACTTGTGCAGGAGAGAGGGTTGTCTGTGTGCGACATACTTTTATACGTACATTTTATTAAGCATTTGTGCTATTAGTTGAGATCCCACACTGAAGAACCCTCAGGCGAGACCAGGCGGGTGATGGATAGTAGTGATGGGCTGATGAAGCGTCTTGAAACAGTGTCAAGATGTTTAGAGGTCAGTAGGTGGCGCCATAAGTGTACAAATTATGTATTTTCAATGAGAAAATGTGCTCAAAACAAAGGAAAAAACTGCCATCTAGTGGACTCTGAAAATAATGACACTGCTTCATGAAGCTTCATCTGTAATGGATAATACAAATATATAATTAATGCCTGAACAAAAAGAAAAAGAGGAGGAAGAAGGAAGTGACTTTACTGTAAGATTTTCTATTCTTCTATTTTTTCAGCTACTTTTATTTATTTATTATATAATTGTATTTGCCATGGTGACCTTTTCTATGATCTAATCGGTTTTCTCCAATGTTTAACCTTTTATTATATATATATTTATTAATTTTCATGTATTCTTTTTTTTATTCTTCCCAAATTTTCAAATCAATTTTGCGGCATGGCCAATGTTTTTTATATTTGTCATTAAAAAATCTTTATTTTTGTCAAACAACAAACCATTTTATTCCATTAAAATATTGATCAAAAATGATGTTTATAATATACATTTGTCCTTCTTCAACTGACACTATCATCAAATTCCTTAAACATAGGTTGAGCCTCAGAAAATGAAAAGACAGTTTTTTAATAAAGATATTGTTCGGCTTTTGACTAAAACTGTTAAAAAGAAATGGTCTCCATGTGTGACTCGGATTTTCACCCCTGGTCGAGAGGTTTTCACGCATTTGCCCAGGAAGTTGTGTGCGCGATATTTATCCCTCCATACTGTGGAATTAAGATCTACACTTTCATTATCACCTGTCGTGGGCCTCCTCTCTCTGATGCCATTAAATACCTGTTATTGCTGTTGTTCTTGTTGATAAACACACTCCATCCTGCCAGGGCAAACGACGCCAACTGTGGCGAAACTGATTGTGCTGCCGTCAGCTCCTCGCTGGTTTGCGGATGATACGAGCGTCTGTCACCTCCATCTTTGAACAGATTTATTCAGCGGGCTGTGATTCCATTCTGGCTCCCCGGGCCAGGCGCCGGTCCAACAGCGGCTCCGGAACCACAGCCAAGCGACTCTTCATCAACTGCTGAGCGAGGGAGACGTAAAAATGCCAGCTGGAAACGAGACGGCGTTTACTTTAGCAGCATAATGGAGTCCGTGCTTTTTTTTTTTTAACCGGCGGAGCTTCCCTGTGGAAACATGAGGTCAGCAGATATAGAGATATCAGCTCCTTCAGGACTGAAGAGTTTTCTTGTCCTGACACCATCACAAAATGGCTGATGGCCGTTTTAGAAAGTTGCTCTGGAATTAAAATACGAAAAAAATCCGTCAAAGTCTAAATAAAGTGGAATCAGAGTTTCACAATATTTGGACTCGGGCGACGACTCGATTAGGCCCCGAAGTCCGACTTCTGCCGATGTTTATCTGTCCATCTGCTATCGCTTCTCCAAGGTCAAGTCGAGTGAGGAGCAGCCAGAGCAAAGAGGTCCAGACGCTTCTCTCCCATGAAACCATTTCTAGCTCTTCAGGGAAATACTGAGTATTTCCAAATGAGGGAACTATAGTCTCTCCAACTTGTCAAGGGTCTAGATTTTACATATTCATTTTTTTATTGATGGAAAATCTGACCTAAACAACGAACCTTCATTTTCGTTTTTTTTATTCAGGCATAAGGATGTACAATATCATTTTTGTATTGAGCCCAGGGTGGAGAATTAATAAGTTGTTTAAGCACAAATAAAAGTCACTCGCCCTCATGTCTTAAGGGTTGGTTATATTTGTTTACAGTAATCAGTTCCGTTTCAGAGTTATAGACAAAAATGTTTGTTCATTTTAATGTGCTAATAAAGCTCAGGTTCACCTTTATCCAAAAAAAACAAACTTAAAAACATCCAAATACATCCATACTGCTCGTCTGTAACGTCCATCTTGTATTGAAGCCTTGACATAAGGAATTGTTCCAAAAAAACATTAAACAAGTATATATTTGAGATTGTTTTAGCGGATGATGCTAGGCTAGCTGATAGGTTTGCTTCATCTTCGTCCAAAAGGAAAAACTTAAAAACATCCAAATGCTCGTCCAAACGTCCATCTTGTATTGAAGCCTCGACATGAAAATTGTTTGCGAAAACTTGTTTTAAGTTTGTTTTTAACAGGCTAACATGCGGCACAAACAGGAATTTCTCAAAATATCGTTGGCACTTCTAGTAGACAGTAGTCTAGACTCTAGACAATAGAAAGAACACATAACCTTAAATGTCATAATTATATTAATATACTGAAAACATATTGTTGTAAATAATTGTATTGGGTTAGTAAAGTGTAGTAAAATTAATTAGGATATACATTGAAGTAATATTTTTACACTTAACTATTCTAATACTGGTGATGGGCTGATGGCGCTTCATGAAGCAGTGTCATGTTGTTTAGAGGTCAGTAGGTGGCGCCATCAGTTTAAAAACATATTTTTTATTAGAGCAGTTGTTCAAAATGAATGAAAATAGTCCAGAGACCGCAATCTAGTGGGCTCTGAAAATAATGACACTGCTTCATGAAGCTTCGTCAGACCTGAAAACATTCTATAATGCATTTAATTAAACCAAACTTTTTATTTGTTCAGTGTCAAAGAACAGTTCAGGATCAAACATCCAGTTGTTAAATTAACACACCATTTCAAAATAATCACTTTAAAGTTCACTTTTATTATTATCATTTTGACTCAACCTGAGCCCCTTGAACCATTAACTTATAGCGACGTCAACAAAATAAACATGTTTTTTTAGGTCACATTTAACAATGAAATCGCAGATCCAGGATGTTCATAATGTTACATATATCTCTGAACACAGCGGAGCTTCCACCCCCTGTTGGTGCAGAAGTGCTTCCTCCATGACGACGATAATAAAAATCCCTTTGAGTCCTGTTCGTTCCATCAGCTGGAATCCGTCTGAGATTAAACGTTCAATGTACCTGCAAGGTCGGCCTTGGACATCGGTCCCGCAGAGATGTTTTCCAGCTCTTGCCTCCGAGGACCTTGATGCTGCCGCGGTGAACAAGCTCGGCTTTTAGTTGCACATTTGTCTTCTGTCGGAGCCAGGGTCAGACGTAGTGAGGCTTGATGGTGAAAAGATGATTTTCCTGTGAACAAATATTGACCCTTTTATTTCTACTCAAAGTCGTTTAGACACAGACTCGGTTATTATTTTTGCTTCATTGACACACGTTTTGAATCTTCTATTTCCAAAAAGAGGCAAAAAAATACTGTTTAATATATTTTATTGTTGCTAAATCTAAGATGGATTAGTTGATGAAAAAATGTAATGTACTGTAAATGCAGTAACAACTAATAAGAAATTTAAAAAAATAAAATTAAACTCTTCTATTTTCTCTGGGTCAAGGTGGCACGAAAGCCCGAAAACAAATGCATTTGTGGTATCCCTTGTGTTGTCTCTGTTTAAAGGTGACCCGAGATAACAAGGAAAGGAAAGGAAAGAGTCAAACATGTTTCATTATTAAATAAAAGATGTTTGATCTGAAGGTAAAATAACAGTAAACGAAAGAGCCTGAAAAAAGAGAATCACGAAATAAAGAGGTCACCATAGCAACATTTTGTAAAATCATATTTAAAAGTAGAGAAAATGGAAGAGATCAGCTTCAAATCTAACCAACATAATTACTGAATTAAATGTTTTGCCGACTGCACAAAACAAGAACCTTCGAAAGTAAATGCGAAAAAATAAATAAAAGCCAAACATACACCTTTGAAGATACAATGTTCAGAAAGTTAAGAAAGAAAACTTGATGGAAAAAACATTAATAGGTCACCATCGCTAGGGGGAAATAAAAGTACTTAAGGGCAAAAAAAGATTGACCTTGGAAAAATAAACACCATAAAAATAAAGTGTGGAAAAATATTCCTCCACCGACCTAAGAGTGACTCCCAAATCAAAGAATTCAGTCGACGTCTCGACGAGGTTCTTCAACAAAAATAAAGTAGTCAAATACTAAAAATAAAAAATAAAAAACGGGATCAGATTCCTCCAGGATAATCCTTGTGCTGGAACGTTCACCTCAATCGTTGAAGAGGAAAAAGAAAAAAAATAATGTGTTTTTAGGCAGCCATGTTCAGCATACCAAAACCGCCTTCCAAGTATTTCTTTCCCCGATAAGGAAACTCTCAGAGGACCCGCTCAGCTCAGAAGATGTTTTCCACGAATTTCAATATTTCCGGCGATATCAGAGAACTACAGAGCGGCAGACAATGTAGGAGAAGATAATTTGATCAACCTGAGCCTGCAGTCGCACCGATAGAAGACGGATTTCCCTCCGGAGCGCCGTCCCGGATTATCTAATTCTGTTCCTCGTCGCAGGTTTCACTGTGTGTTGGTTTAGATCCTGAGATGTTGCAGATGAGGAGGTTCATTCAGAGTTGGACCAGGTGGAGAACCCCAGGAGACCCTTAACCAGGTCTTTGAAGTTGCGTTAGCATCGACCCAAGGGGGGAGTGATCGAGAGTCATTCAGCAGGAGTGATGTAACCTGAAGATACAATTACATCACAGTTATAAACCACCTGGGAATGATCTCGGTTGATGGTGTTATTGGTGTCTCTGCCACCATCTAGTGGTTGTAGTGTCAATTAGAACTGGTTGATGAACGAACAAGTGTTGGCTTTGATGATGTTCTGCAAATTACGGAAAGAAGACGTTACCTGTCAACCCCTACAGGTGAGAGTTAGGAACAAGATGCTGCATCTGTCCATCTACCACAGTGGGGGTGCAATTTTATTTCCTCAGGGGCCACATTTGAAACAGTGGTTGTTGTAAGGGGCCGTCAAGAATGAAATGAGGGAGAAAAACTATAAAATCAAGACTAATATGCAGAAAGTATGATTTAATTGATTTTATTGTTAATTACATCTGCAAAATCAAAGCACTTTTTTTTTCAAACATTATTTTATATTTACTCAAATCTATTTAACCCTTGTCTTTTCTCAGGGTCAAGGAAACCCGAAGGCCCAAAAACAATGCCTGGCTTCCATAAATACATATGCAGTAGCTGAGGTCGTTCATCAACACAAGGGACACCCCAAACACATTTGTTTTTGGGTCACCTTGACCCTAAGATAGCACAAGAGTAAATCTTCTGACAAAAGCAAAAGCCAAAATTCTTAAAACAAAAGACCTAAAGTCATGTTTAGAGCCTAGATATGAACAGTAGAAATAAATACAAATGTTTTTCTCGTTTTTACATGATCTTTGACCTCATAATGGCCACAGAAATACAGTCAAAGGGCTGCACTTTGTTTAGGTCCAAACTACCACCTCATTCTTCCCTCACTAAGGAACAAGACCCCTTACTAGAAATAATAAACACAAGCAAGAGCAGGAAAGGTTTTGTCTGTGAAGCCTCTGAACTGTCAGATCCAAACGACTCGATACAACATCTGCTTATACTGGGACTGACCTCAACCTGTAGTTCTGACTCCAGGTAAACGACTCACATGTAACCACCCCTGCGGCTGCTTCAGATGTGGCTCACGCAGAGTGTAGGACACATGTTGTCGTCCGCAGGTTGCGAGGTAAAAGCCTGGTGGCCTTAATTGCTGCGAAAGCACGCCGCGGCACACCGGAAATATAATAAAAACCCATCAGACTCGATCATCCTGGCTGGAGAGGACGCCCCGCGGTGTCCTGAACACTTTCCATCAGGTTATCGATTCTCTCCGCCGGCAGCTTCAGTCAGCGACGCATATTAACCCTGAAGAATGGAGCGGCGAGACGGGCGGGCTTTGGTGGCGACGAGCGCTCTAGATGCTCCACTTCTGTCAAGGAAGATGTAGAGACGCTTTTAACTGAAGTCTGCTTCGTCGGTTAAAGTATGAGAATTTATAGTGGCAGAAGTAGTAGTAGCCGAATAATAGTAGATATATAGTAATAATAATAATAAAACTATTATGATAGAGTAACCATAGCAACAGACTCCTCTCCATGCACTGCAGAACCTTCTGCCATAAGATGCTTAAATAGATCTCTCTCATGCTTAACATGCACTTTTACTTTCTTTATTATTCATTTATGTTTTTTTTATATCTTTTGTATGTGTTGATTGTATTTATTTTATTTTATTCATTGATTTATTTTGATTGTTTGTTTGGATGGGTGTGTGTTATTGCTGCCGGAGAATCCGAAATAAAACATTAAATGTACCCTCAAGGTCCATCCATCCATATAGTATATGAATATAAAGTTTATCATGTTGTTAAAAAAAAAAAATGTTTCCAACTTTCAAATATTCAAATACTAGTACTTGAATATGTTTTTGAGTATCGTGGTAAAGAAAAGACGAAAACAAATAAAGAAAGAAAAAGAAGAAACATCTGAATAACAAAACCGCAAAAAAAATGTTCTCTCACTGTATCCGTCTAGCCCCGCCCACTGAAAACACTGAACACTTTCTGTAGATTAAATCTTGTTTATTGTAACCACTGCAGTGATTGGTCAAGTATCAGGGTGTGTCACCACGCGCCTTCAATCCTGGAAGTCTCCACCATCAAGGGACTCATTGTATAAACAAAGCGGGTTTATTACAGCTGGTTGCAGGAGGAGTGAAGCCGTGATTGCATCATAACAGAGTATGCTCTCGTAACCACTCGTTTGTTGAGATTTAAAGACGTAGGAGAAAATAAAGTAATAAGGAAGCGAAAGGAGTGATTGATGATACAAACCAAAAGTATAGATCAACCTTTTATTGTTTAACAAGTGTTTTAATTCAATTGTTTTCTATGAATGTAGAAAAGTAAGTTTGGTTTTTATAAAAAATAAATGTTTAAATATCAGTACTTATGTCAAGCTCTGATGAGCTATTTCTGCCCAAACAAATGTACCCTCAAGTATTAAAATCAACAATAAATAAAAGTAACAAAGTTCTCTATAATGAGTCTAGTTGGATCCGTGCAGTCGTGAGAGCTTAGATGTGTCGGTGTCTGGATCGTAATCTGAAAGGAAGTCTTCAACTTGCAATAAAAAGAAATTCGATAAGAATTGGACGTGTTGGCTCTGATGCCAGAACTGAACCAGTTCCATTTGAATCCCAGATCTTTTGAACTTGAAAAGGTTGAACTACTGATTACATAAAACAACGTTAACTTGGCATCATTGACTGTAAAACAAAACCGACTCTTCCTCGCGCCAGGACCGAAAGCCCCGCGAGCGAGAAAAACTTGGCAGAACGTCCGGGTCTGCATTTTGATGTTTTTGTGGATCGACGAGTGTGACAGCCGCCACAACCCTGGGGCACCGTGCCGGGTCCTCGGATCTTTGCAGAATGTTAAAAACCTTCAATTCTACTTGGCTCTACTGATAATCATCCTGTCGCTGTGGCGCTGATCAGACCTGACAGAAAGTTCTGTTCAAACTTTCGACACAAGGTGGGGGGTCGTTCTGAGGTCTGAATGAAGAAACTATTTTAGCTTCAGGCATCTTCGTTTTTTTGTGAATGTGGCAGATGTCACCCTAACATCACCAAGCATTTCAACTACCGGTTTTATGATGTTTAAAGAGAAGGTTGCAGTGTCTTTTTTTCTCCCTGCATGTGTTTCCACGAACATTTCTAGAAGGATTCTCGCGATGATAAACAAGCAGCTCATTCTCATCTATTATTCACCGCTTTCCTCCCCGCGTGTAGTTGCCTTTCAAATGGAGCAAAACTGGTGGCCTGTTTACATTTACGCTGGTCGATTATTTATGCCGGATAATCGGCAGGCGGTGTGTGTTTGTGTGAGCAAAAACAGTCTGCTTGTGCACAGGACACTGGTGAGATTTGAACTGAGAATCTTTTCATCTATAACTCATGAGATTATATTTGTTCATCGTTCTTTTGACCAGGTTTAAGATCCAAAACTATACTGGAGAACCAACAGGAGATTTTTTGGATAATAACTAAAATGCACAAGGTCATAAAAGTTTAAAGAAATTGTTTCTTTTTACATTTTAACCCCTAACTGCACCCTAATGCCCTTAACCTGTCTCTTGACGCATTCTGTCACCCTGAACCACTACCCTATCCCTAGACGCCTTAGTGTAACCAAACCGCCATAACCCTGCTCTAACAGTATTCCTAAATCCTACCCTTATCTCCAACTCTTACCTTCCTCACCCTAAATCAAAACCCTAACCTAACCAAGCCAAGTTTTCTCTAAGTAAAGGAGACCCAAAGACCCAAAATCAAATGTGTTTGTAGTACCCCTTGTGTTGTCTCTGGGTCAAGGTGAACAACGTCCCTGGCTTCCAGAAATACATATGGAGTGGTAGAGGTCGTTCACCCTGACCCAGAGACAACAAAAGGGATACCACAAAACACATTTTTGGGTTTTCTGGGCGACTTGACCCAGAGATGACAACAGGGTTAAATACACTATTTTGAGCCTACATAACCCCTAAACTCCAGCACTATCTCTTAACCCAACCCAGACCACAACTTCCTCACTTCATCTGTAAACCCACAGACACTTTCTTACTGTAACCAAACACCATCCATCTTAAACCTAATATGCAATGTCAGTATTTCTGGTATACTTTCAGTTACCAGTGGTAAAGAATCTAAAATAGAGTCTTCTCAAGTAAAAGTACAAGCCAACTATGCGCTCTGCTTCTACACTCAGAGCCTTTCTGTGTCTGTTGGTATGTTCTCCCAACACAGTCTCACTCCCAAGGCGTAATATATTGAGGGTTTTTTTCTCCATGTGTTGCATGGGTTTACTCTGGGGCACTCCAGGTTCCTCCCACAGTCCAAAAACACACAGATTGAATGGGAATTTGGGGAAATTATAGGTATGAATTTGTGTATGAATGGTTGTATGTCTTGTGTGTCCTGCGACAGATTGGTGTCTTGTCCAGGGTCTCCCCCAACTCTAGGGCCCCCCGCTACCCTTATAAGGTAATATGTGGCAGAATATGGACTTGTAGAATAAGTCCAAAAAATAGATTATTTTTTAAACTAGTTGCTTTTATTTTACTACTTGCTTGTGCAGCACTGAGCTGAATTTATGTGTTTGTGTTTCGCAGCCCAGAGACTGGAGTGGAGTTACCGTAGCATATGGTTGCTAAACGGTTGCGTTTTCGAACGTTTTACATTAGACTAATGGAACCGCTAACACTGAAGTCATCCAAACTTTTATTTTGTGTCTTTTTTAAATGTGACTACTAACTGCGTGAGGAGGTGAGAGAGATGTTTGATTAAAACGTATCACCATGAATCAGCTGAGAAAAGCCGAACCATCTGCGTTTCTTACAGTGTGACCCGACATAGAATTGAAAGAGACTCCACTCAGAGAGACAAAATTGAATAAGCAGCATCTCCTAAATGTAATGCGATGAAAAGACGATCTTCAAACTCTTGACTTCCGACTGCAGCAGCTGCAGCTGGAGAATCAGCCGCAGCTGCTTCTTGTTGGTCGGATTGTCTTGATGCAACGTTCGCACTGGTTAAAAATAGAGGCAATGGAACTGTGTGTGGTGGAACTGGTGTTTCAACCAATTGGTCTATTTTCTTCCATTTTCTTTTAATTTACTCTTAAGGAACTTAAAGACAGTTTGATGAAACTCTTCCTGCTGTAAAACTGAACTGGTAGAGCCGGGATTTTCGGTCTTTTGTCTCAACCAGGAGCAGCGAGAAGTCACTGTCTTCTCGTTCGCAGGACGTGTAACTGTGACAATCTTTGCGCTTAGAAACTCAGGGACAGCATGAGAGCGAGTGACTCCAGGAATCCCTTTCATCCGTCACTCTGGCGAAGGCCTTGGCGCCGCGCTGCATCAAAGTGGAGCCGTTAAATGGATTTGAGACTCAAACACGGCGAGATAGAAAAGCGGGATTATCACCGCAGGTGGTGCTCTGCCGCGGCCGAAAGGTTGGCAGATTATTGCGGCAAGTGTTTATCGATCACGTCGGGCGTTCAGAGATTTGCTTCTGAGATCCATTTAGGAGTTAAGAGGTTCAGATGATGGCAGCGACCATCTGAGTCGTTTCTATCCTTTATCTACCAGCGGAACAGCACTGGAAGTGTCAGGGTGCAGTCAAACATCTCATGGTGGTTCCATGATCCTTAATGCGTTGCTCCCATGAGCCTTAGAAAAGGGGTTTTTGTTCCATTTCTTCAAAAAACATTTATGCTAGAATTAACACTGAGCTCATTCATTTAACATGATCTTTTCATGATTAAAAGGATTCTCTTGATCCTAAATGTGTTTGTGGTATCCCTTGTGTTGTCTCTGGGTCAAGATGAAATAACATCCCTTGCTTCCAGAAATACACATGCAGTGGTGGAGGTCATTCATCTTGACCCAGAGACAACACAAGGGTTACCACAAACACATTTGTTTTCTGGCCACCGGGGCACCTTGATCCAGAGATAACAACGGGGTTAAATACCATATTTTAAGCTGAACCTAACCACCTCAAATTAAACAAACCCTTGTATGAGCCAAGGTCTGAAGCACACACCACACACTTTAATTTATTTGCTCGACTAAGAAACTTAAATATAGTTATAATAAAATATAGTTAGAAGTTAACTTAACTCGTATAACGCACAAAAAAACACACAATAATATTGCATTATTTCAACTAAAAGGACATTTTAATGGTGGACTTGTTAGCTTAGCTAGTGGCTAACAGTGCTAGCTTCTGGAACCCTTGGTTTCTTTGTATACCTTGAAGATTAGCATTTAAATTACGTAAATTTACAATAAAAT
This sequence comes from Callionymus lyra, assembly GCF_982586985.1. NCBI lineage: Eukaryota > Metazoa > Chordata > Actinopteri > Syngnathiformes > Callionymidae > Callionymus > Callionymus lyra. The sequence continues at coordinate 16,304,058 of NC_141831.1, forward strand.
AACAAAAATGTTGTTTCAAGATTAACATTTAGAAATTTTCATGGCAAATAGACATACATACACATTAAGTAGAGAGGTTGATGTAGGTATGATGTTTTTTGTAGGTACATAGGATTTTTTAAATGTCACTGGCTTTAACATCTGATGATCTTGGAAACGATGTTGAGTGACAAGTGAAGACCTACTAGACAAGCTTTCAAAATTCGAGATTACGCGACCTTCAAAGAAGACTTCCTTCAAGGCCTTCGGGATCGTCGTGGGCCGACAACGTGCCGAATGGATGTCGTTCTGATCCTTCCACGAACATGTTGGAGCGGAACGTCCCAGGATCGGAAACATCACCACAGCAGTGAAAGGAGATCATAATGGAACGACGGCGGGAATATTCTGCGGTCGCTTCGGTTTATCCGCTCTGACAGGCGAGTCCACGCGGAGATGGTTTTTTTTCATGCGGAAGCTGGTTCCCACCGACTCAGTCTCGTTGACGCTGATGTGCAACATGCTAGACGGAGACGTGCAGAAGAATCTCACGTTATCGATTCAGTGTCCAAATGCTTCCGACTCCCACGTTGTTTGTGTCTCGGCAGAATCTCCCCGCAGCCAAAAAGCATCTGCTCATGAGGATAAGCGGCAGTCGGCGTCACGTAATGGATCTGGTGCTGATTGGAGCCGACAGCGGCGGGGACGTGGGCCGCCTCCGAGACCCTGCAGTCGACCCGTGCCGCTTCCGAAATGATATTAATGTTGTTGACTCAGACTCTTTATTTATAAGTGCAGAGTGACTTCCTAGAAGAGTCACGAGAGGTGAACAGTCTCATTGAGAGTTTGACGTCTGGGTGACTCTGTAGTGTCGTCTGCAAAATTCTGGATGGAATAAATTCCAGAGAAAGGAAGATGATTTTAACACAAATCAAGTTTTATTTAATTTATTCAACCAATTGTCATTTTTATTCTCAATCTAAATGGTCTGCTTATGTATCTTGCTCTCTGGTTTCCACCTGTGATAAAATTAATCTGTACTTTAATTTTTTATTTGACTTCGAAGAACAGCAGGTTATTGTGTCCATTCACATCTTTCATGGTTGAATGTTTTAATTGTTTTATTGAACATTTTTCTTTATAGTTGCCAATTTTGTTGCTTTTAGTTGAGCTAAATTATATATTTTTTCCTCCCTTTGCTTTGGATTTTCGGAATTATATGGTCAACTAATGCGAAAACCCAACTCTCTTGACTCACTCTCATGTTTCAAAGTATTCTTCTCCAAGATGCAGTAAGTCCCTCATCATGACCATGTTTTAACTTAATACTTTATGAAGTTCTCCCCCTTCTAAAATCCCAACGAACGAGAGGTTACGAGAGCAGAGCCTATTATGGCATAATAATGGCTTCACTCCTCCTCTATCCAGCTCTCATCACGTCCTGCTTTGTTTATACAACGAGTCCCTTGGAGGTGGAGACTTCCTGGGTTAATGATGCTGCGTGACAAACATAGATGTTTGAACAGTCACAGCAGAGTGGGCGTGGTAAGGTAAGGTAAGGTAAAACTTTATTGATCCCTCAGGAGGTCTCCTTCGGGAAATTGTTTTTTTCCAATAGCCAATACATACAGCAATTTTTTTTTATAAAAAATCAAAAATAAATCAAGATAAAATAAGAACAAGAGAAATAAAGAGAAAGAACACAATTACACAGTCTTAAAGATAAAGACAAAGAACAGTTTTTGTCTTTATCTTTGATGCATCTTCAAGATTTTAGCTTGAGAAAAAACAAGCATTTTTCAGTGGGCGGGTCTTAAGATCATTTTATAATGTAAATATTTCAATAGAAAGAGAGTTTTGTACCAACAGGCACAAACTGATGATACAATGGAGTTTGTTTGGGAAAATTAATTATTCTTTTAATAATTGATTATTTTTCTCATTGATTACGTCCAATTTCTATTGTATTTTTCCTGACTTTCTGAGCGTATTCTACCGTTTCATGTACCCGACAGGTGCAGCGTATCTGCTGAAGGTAACCCAGGTACCAAGGACAAGTCTTCTAGCCAAGGTCATCAAAGAGGTCAATTTTATCTCTGACCCTCAACAGAGCTGCTCCCTGTGAACACTTTTTCAAGTTTCCATTCTGTCCTCGCTTTTATTTATGAGTCGACATCTGTGCAGGCCGAGGGCAGTAAAGCTGTTTTTGGGGTTTTATTAGCGACTATTGTTCTCACTTTTTCAGGGACACCTTAAAGGTAAAAGTTAAAACTTTTTTTTTGTTTTGCTGATTAGTGATTTATATCAATCCTTTTCTTCCTGAAAAAAAGCTTATCAGATCATTGCATCGTTAAACCATGTTAGCAGCTGAACAAATGACCTCATGACTCAAATGAATAAGAGAGAAAAAAAGTGGTAATTTTGGATGTGACAGTCCTAGTTAACATGTCAGCGAGCACCTCCGGGGCCTCCGCACGCACATTGTTCTGCCGGGATGGAGGAGCCAGACCCCCGCAGCTCCTGACATCCATCTTCAAATTTTGATGGAGCACCAAATTAGCGGCTCGCTGTAGCGCGCGGATCTGACAAATGTTTTGGTAACCTGACAAATGTGGCGCTCACATGAATGATGGCTCCAAATTCAGGTCGTCCCGCACTCTTTCATCCATTTTTAAATAAACGCTGCTGAGCGTGCTGCTGAGAACTCTCTCCTCGCCGCCGCTCGGTTTGTGATGCTGCAGGTGAGGCAGGAACCCCTCGCTGCGCCTCTGACATCATAACCAACACTTGACCGTCACTCAAACATGGTAAACGAACATCACTACACAAATAAGTCTCTAATAGAAAATGTAACATTTAAAAACAAAATGACTTATTTGACACTTTAATAAGACTCACTAGAAAAATTCCAGTTTGATTTATAAGCCAATTTTTCTTGATCTTTTATCATTTTTCTTCATTTATAAATAAACAATCAACTAATTTATTAAATAAATGTCATACATTTCATTAATACAATAATAATATCAATGAAAAAGATTCATATTTTTAATGTGAATTAAACATAAATTATACATTTTTAATAGACAAACATGTTTTAAATTTAATTTTTCAACTGTAATTAAACCTTTTCCACTGATACACCACTTTTTTTTTGATATTGTCAAATCATTTTCAATTGTAATTAATCCACTATCGACTGGTCAAACCATTTTTTAACTATAGTCAAACATTTTCAACTGTAATAATACTTGTAAACTAAGAGATTGAAATGCAGCAGAGAGAACAATCCTTTTATATTTTTCCTATTATCCTATTATTCCTAAACAATTCTTCTTAAATTCATGTAATGTTGTTTATTTATCATCAATTATATTGAATGCTAACAATGTATTTTCATCAGTTTCATTTAAAACCATCCATTGTGTACATTATTATTATTATTATTATATTAAATGAGGATATTATGTTTGTGGTTTGATGCTTCATGGTCTTTGAGGTTATTTATATTTCACTGGAGTATATTTCTGAATACTGGTTAGGTTTTTCATTTCAGCACTTTCCACATTTTTCATTTTCCTTTTCATAAAGTGTTCATCTGTCTCAAAAGAGGTGGAAAAAAAAGATGGTTGCTTGAAAACCCTGATATATCTGTTTTTGGCTCTTCATCAGGTGTAACTAAGATGGTCTGGTAGGACTAGTGATGGACTGATGAAGCTTCATGAAGCAGTGTCATTTTTTTAGAGGTCAGTAGGTGGCGCCAACAGTTTAAAAAAGGATGTGGTTTCAATCACAACAGTTCTTCAAAACAAGTGAAAATAGCGCAGAGACCGCCATCTAGTGGGCTCTAAAAATAATGACACTGCTTCATGAAGCATCTTGACTCGTCTTGGTCGAAGAAAATAAAGATTAATCTGAGTTTAAAAGTTAAAAAAAACGAATTACTTTCTTTTATTATTATCATTATTTAAAGATGGACACCCTGCCATTCCTTTAACCATGTAATCTTAGGGTCAAGGTGACCCGAGGGTCGAAAACAAACGTGTTTGTTGTATCCTTTGTGTTGTCTCTGGGTCAAGGTGATACCTCAAACACATTTGTTTTCAGGCCTAGAACAAATATTCATTCAGGCTCCGTCGGGGCTCTTATGGGGTCATAAGTCACCGGTTCCGCCGTGAGACACTCGTGCCACAGCAGGCGAGGGGAAACAAATGTGGAGCATCTTCGGGTTTAACCTCCTCGCACGCTGTTCTCTGAGCGGCGGCGTCGGGTGAAGACGGGTTAATGCTCCACAAACCAACACCCTGCTGAATATGTATGAGCGGTGGCGCAGGAGCCTGTCAGGAAGTCTTCCTCATTAGCTCCAACCGAAGCCGACACCGGCGCGTGCAGCTTCCCCCGCCGTCGTCCACCTCCAGCTCAGTGGGAGATCAGTCGCGGGAACCTTTTTTTTTTTTTTCAACCCAATCCCCCGTCTTCGAGCGCTTCACTCTTGTTAGGCGACTCTTGAGTCGGGAAGTTTGTGCTGAAGTCTGTTTGCTTGTTTTTGAGAGAATGTGGGATGAAAAGCTTCGACTCATCTCGAGCCCGTGCGGGGTTTCGGTGAGAGAGTTGGTATTTATACTTTTCTCTGTTCTGCTGACTCATCGCGAATGCTACTGACCACTGCTGACTCACGTCTGACTCACGTCTGTGCATTAACCCGTGAGTCACGAAGCAGCCTATGATGTTTGAGAGCTGCTTATCGTGGAGGTTTGTATATGCGGCAACAGGAGGTTGAAAAAAATGATAGTTTATTTTAAGTCCTTTTATTATCTAAGGTGATCGAAGTCCCAAAAACAAGTTTAATTGTTTCATCCCTTGTGTTGCTTTTGGATCAAGATGTTTTAAGGCCTTCTGGTCACCTTGACCCTGATATAACACAAGGTATACATTCCCTCCCTTGAAACAGATATACTGAACTCTAAGAGTCTGAGTCTCCTAAAAGTTTCCAATCCCCTCAATGGTCTGAAGTAAAAATCTACCAAGAAAATATGTTCCAAGTTCACTGAGAGGGGGTGGGACAAGGAGTGTACATGGAGTTGCAAGGAATCAGATGCTTTTAGTGCCAGGGTTTAAAGTAAAGTGATTTTAATTCAGTTGGACAGAGTAATAAGTCTTTGACTCGCATGAAGAAATATTAGTTTCAAGTTTTGAAGTCCTACCATAGCAGCTACAAACTTAAAAACCTAAATATTGACTTTTTAAACTGGTCTAGGAGGGAAAAATTGGTTATTGTTAAAATGTTAAATATTTAAAATTCATGATTTTAGTTTAATAATTCGTGTCTGTTTACACTTGTTGTAATATAATGTTGAAAACTACACTGGAATTATGTTTCCACTAGACTACATCAAAAAGTCAAACTGATAATTGCATAAAGTAAAAATGTTGCCTGTAAAAAAGGACTAAATTGTCTACTATTAGTACTGGTTAATCATTCAACAGCCATATAATAATATTAAACCAGTTAAACTTAACTTTTTTTTTCGTTACATTTCCCTTTCTACAAATTTACCTTTTTTATCAAGTATATTTGTTTTATTTTACTCTTATGTATAATCTTTTTCAATTAAACGTTTTTTTTATGATCAATTATTATATGTTTTGCAAAGGTTTGACCAGCCTAGACAACAACAAAAATCACAAACGCCGTTTTTTGCTTGTCAAATCAAAGATATGTATATATTTCAGGAGAATATATATATATATATATAATAGATCTCAAAGCTTTAAGTTATGTGTGAGGAACATAAATAAATATGTGGCTGACCAAGAAAAAAAAACAATAAGCCAAAAAGGTCATGGATTTTAGATAAGGGTTCCCAGACTTTTTCGCACAAACTGTAAATTTGTTTTTTCTCATTTAATATGTGTTTTTGTTAACAAGGGTATATTTCTGCATGTTTAGTTTTTTCATGCTTAAAGTAATTTAAATTGACAATGTTCTGATCATATATAAAACACAACATCTTATAATAAAATATTCATTCATTTCATCAGTATTTCATCATTTATATTATTTTATGAAACGAGAAAATCTAGTTTCTCAGATTTTTGCCCCTCGACACACAAGAGGTCATTTATCTGCATCAATGGGTAACAAGACGAGCCATGACTCAAGGGTTAACTTGAGACTCAAACCAGCTTCTGCTCAACAACATCCATTGAAAAACTTCCATTACATTTTGATACTCGCCTCAAAAAAAGTTTTAAAAAAAGGAGTCAAAGCAGCGACTTAGCCACATCACTCTTAACTTCCACTAAGTCCTGGAGAATAACTTATTCATGAATTCATTTTATGCTTATTTCCCCCCTCGCGCTGGTTCATATCTCATGAAAGCAGTTTACAGCGGCGGAGCCACTCGGGGGATTTTATTTGCGAGCAGCCGAACGCCAAGGAAGCAGGATGGTTAGTGATATCATTAGTTGTCCGCTGGCCTTTTATATTGTGGCAGGAAAGTGCAGACGGGACTCCAGGGAGGTACCAAAGAGCAGCGAGCGCCTCTGTTTCTATGACGACGCACTGATCCTCCATCTATCGGAGTTTTCACTCGAGTCAAGAAATCTGTCGAGAAAAGGACGAAGGAGCTCCTGTTGATCTGAGTTGGTTCGTCCATCTTTTACCACGGCTTGTTGAAGACTCTCTGAAGAATCCTCCCGGATCTCAAGGAAGATGCTCTTGGTCCAGGGTTCCGAGTCCGGCACTTGGGCGGGACGAGTCCTGCTGAACATGTGGCTAATGTTAGCGTCCGTCCTGGGATCAGGAAAACCAGGTGGAACGAAACAGGTTGCAGCCGAGGGACCCCTGCGAGCCTAGAGCACTGCAAGCAAGAGAATCTTCATCTTCTTTGATGAATTAAAGATGAGCGCCGATCCTATAGAGCTCTCTATTGGACTTGAAATATTTATACCTCTTTCCTTTTGTAAAGAGACGCTGGTTCATGTGGAGCGCCGGGTCAAAGACACTCCAGAGTCTCGGCCCTCCTCCTCCTCCTCCTCCTCCTCCTCCGCGGGTCGCTGTAATTAAACGCCCGGCGTGGCTCCGGAGAGAAGATGTCAGAAGAGTCGGTGGAACCATTGTGTCCACTCCATTGCATTCGCTGTGGAAGATCTAAAAATATATGTCAAAACACGTCCAAGAGTTTTCAGGGATGTGAGAAAGATTTGCTCTTTGAGATCAATTGATGTCGGTATAAATATTTTACTCAGTTTTACTAGAATATTATCTTGAACAAACTTTATCATTTTATACTACACTATATGTTCATTTTTATGTCAGTTTTACGTACTATTCGGTAACACTACAGGTTCTGTTATTATTCTGTTATCGGATTATTTTCAAAGTAATCTGTTCCCTTTAGAAGTATATTGGCCGAAAGTATTATCATATTTAATGAAGCGACTGGAGCTCAATTGTCTTCGGCTTATCTTCGTCCAAAAAGACACTTAAAAATATACAAAAACCACCGTACTGCTCGTCTGTAACTGAAACAAGTCTATATGTTACGCTTGTTATTAGCTTGTTATTAGATGCTGCTAGGCTAGCTGCTAGGAAACTGGTCCAGAAAAGGGCCGAGACGGTGCAGGTTTTTGTTCCAACCAGTCAAGCACACATGAGTTAACCAATCAGGTGTCGGCTTAAACAAGCAACACCTGACTGACAATTAATTGATTACTGTCTTCAGACACCTGATTGGTTAACTCATGTGTGCTTGACTGGTTGGAACAAAAACCTACACCACCCCGGCCCTTTACTGGACCGGTTTGACACATGTGTGCTAGACCATCATCCCACACAGACAGGAAGTATTCTGGGTAAACATCACAATGCCTGTGTAGACTGTAGACTCGCTATATTATCCCATTGTACTTCCTACCCGTGTGGGCTAATGGTGTAGCAGCTTCCCCTAAAAAACAAGCTTAAAATACAGACTTGTTTGAGTTTTTACAGAACAATTCATGTTGATGTTTCAATACAAGATGGACGTTACAGACGAACACCATGTTTCTCAGTTTGTTGTTTTTTGGACGAAGATGTAAATGGCCGAATATTTAAGTCGACATGAGGGTTGAGTAGCAAACGAGTGACGTTTGAATTTTGGACGAACTGTCACTTTGAGCGAGATGGCTGACAGCAGGTGATATCGCTCAAACCCTTGCAGGAGCCGAGGTCTCCACAGAATTGACTTATCCTTGCCACCCATAAATCTTTGTAACGTGTATATAAGATAAGAATGTAAAGAAAATGTTAATTTCCGCCTTGAAAACCACGTTTTGTGTTACCATACCTCCTTTTTGGTTCATACATTGTAGATAGTTGTTATCGATTGTAGATCCAGATTGTGTGTATTTGTGTTGCAATTAAACTTCCGGTCACTAGATGGCAGCAGTCCTTACATTCTCCACAGCTTAAGGAACATTGAAATCCCGCAATATCGTGACGATGACTGAGGACGAGCGGATACAGTCGACGGTGGCTGCTTTTAAAGCTGATGTTTGGACATATTTTGGTCTGTAAATTCTGCAACCCCAAAGTCAAGTACTCGACAATACTACCAATATATCTTCGTTGTTACAGTATCACAATATATTGCAATACATCGTGCCGTTGCCCCTGCAAAGTATCGTCATATTCTTTCCAATACACACCCCTGGTATTGAGTTTACATCTGTCTACATATACTTTTTGAATTAAATATGTGTTATCAGTCTCAACAGCCTAAAGGCTGTTGTTTAGTGGAAGGAATAAATAAATCTGCTCTATGAAAATGTAAAACTCATTTTTATATGTCTGAGGAGATAATTATTTCATTGGTTCTATTTTCATTTCCTTTAACCCTTGTGACATCTCAGGGTCAAGGTGACCCAAGGGCCTGAAAACAAACTCAATCCATTCCTTAATCACCGCCACAGAAAAAGTCCCAGAAATGACCTTCGCTGTGGAATCCAACTTTTATGGTATCCACAGTTTCACTCGCTGACTCCGTCGCTGGAGCGTTTCCTTCACTTTAACAGTTGAGAAGACAAAGTGCTCTTGAGCTTGACAGGCGAGCAGGTGAGTGTTCATCACCGCCAGCAGACCGGCAGGAACCTCAAGGTTTCCTGCTGCTCCGTCTCATTTCTGGCTCTAATCAGGCGTCAACGTTCCTCCGAAGAGTTTTGAGGAGGCTGAAGTAGAAGAAGAAGAAGAAGAAGAAGATAGGCAGAGAGACTTGACTTTCCTCTATTTTGCACTCGTCTCTTTTAGTTTCTCTCTGATGGTCATTTCTTCTGAGCTTTGCTCCTCATCGTGTTATCAGGAAGAAGCTGCTTTTAATTACTTTCTCATTGGGAATTCAACCAAAAATGAAAACAATTCATGAATTTGTATTATATTATTTCAGAGTATTTGGCGATGTATTTAGAAACGGAAGATGTTGTTGATTTTTTTAAATTTCCATATTTTAAAATGTTTTTTTTGGAATAAAATAACAATTACCCTGAAAAAAATATAGAATAGAATATATATTTTTTTATGTCAACAATAACCAATAAATATTAATTTTGTATTTTATATTTTTTCTCTGTTTACCGTATTTTCCAGATTAAACCCTAAATACTAAAATAAACCTTTCAATGGCATATTTATAACACTTTTGTGTAAAATAACCTTTTCCTTTAAATATTTTCTCCATTTATTTCGAGGGGCAAGATTTTTTTACAAAAGTTACAAATGGAAGTAAACAAAAAACGTAATACATTTTATTTACAGTTAATACGATAATAAACACCAAACAAAATAGTTTGCTGTCGGAAAAAATGTATATGTTCTACTCTCTCTTTCTCTCTCTCTCTCTCTACTGACTTATGTAATTAAGTAAGTAAGTAAGTAATCAAGTAAGTAAGTAAGTAAGTAAGTAATTAAGTAAGTAAGTAAGTAAGCAAGCAAGCAAGCTAGTAAGTAAGTTAATAAGTAAGTAAGTAAGTAAGTAAGTAAGTAAGCAAGTAAGTAACTAAGTAAGTAACTAAGTTAGTAACTAAGTAAGTAAGTAATTAAGTAAGTAAGTAAACAAGTAAGTAAGTAAGTAACTAAGTAACTAAGTTAGTAACTAAGTAAGTAAGTAATTAAGTAAGTAAGTAAGTAAGCAAGCAAGCAAGCTAGTAAGTAAGTTAATAAGTAAGTAAGTAAGTAAGTAAGTAAGTAAGCAAGTAAGTAACTAAGTAAGTAACTAAGTTAGTAACTAAGTAAGTAAGTAAGTAAGTAAGTAAGTAAGCAAGTAAGTAAGTAAGTAAGTAAGTTAGTAACTAAGTAAGTAAGTAATTAAGTAAGTAAGTAAGTAAGCAAGCAAGCAAGCTAGTAAGTAAGTTAATAAGTAAGTAAGTAAGTAAGTAAGTAAGTAAGCAAGTAAGTAAGTAATGTTTTTTTCTAAAGCTCCTTTCTAGACCAGGGTCACAAGGTAGATTTCCTCAGGGGCCACATATAAACTGTGACTGCTGTTAGGGGCCGTCAAGCAAAAAATAAAGGAGCGAAGAGAAAAAAGATATTGTTAAAAACATTAAATTAACTTTAGTATGCCAATGAAATACGTATTAACCTTTCATAAAACATAGAGATTTATGAAATAACGTTTTTTTTCTAAATATGATCTCGTTTTTTTTCTTTTTTGTTGAAGAAAATTTACCTAAAAAATAAAAAACTTAAGTGAGTCATATTTGAGTTTGATAAAATAATAAATACAAAATACAAAAATACTACTCCAGGTCACATCATGACGAGAAGCTCATCGTAGAACATCTGCTCATACAAGAGAAGCCAGTCGTGAGGCCCCGCCCGACTCCAGGTTCCTCCGTCGTGACCGAGCTTTCGTCTCAGCCTGAGTCAAGACTCCGTTTTTTCCGGGTCAGCCCTGGATGTAGGACTCCCACCAACAGCAGCTATCATGAGATAATAGGTCTGGTCGTGCTGCAGAGCTGCTGATTAAAAATGTGGAAAGTGAATTCTTCACAGGGATTAGAGGAGGTCGAGGCTGGAGTGCGCGGTGAGAGCCACGTGGAGAACTTCTTTTCTCATGTGAACTGTGTCGGCTTAAGCCTTTCAACTGAACTTTGCTCGTGGTAATCTAATAACTGTAATTTCTTAAACCCTTCCCCGGCTTAACTCTGCTCCAGTGCAAGTGTGTAATTGGACCAAAGCGCCTGGCTTTGCATCCAGATGAGCCACTTAAGAGAAGAATCGCTGAGGAGCGGAGCAGAGAGCAGGAGTGGAGCCGTGAAGGTTCCACGCACTTGAAAGGAACTTGTGTCTGTGAGATGATGAGTCGTAACATGTGTTAATGACTCTGAAGTGATTCGACGCTTCAGTACGATGTTCCGGAAAATCAGGAGGAGGAACACGAGACAAACGTTACGGGAAGTTTTCAAGATGTTCTGTGTCTGAAATTTAAATAAACAAAGATTTGTTTGGACATTTTCTATAAATATGAACATTTCTAATATGTGATTTTAAAGCCCATGTTATATTACAATTGTATTTTTCTGACGGCCTATAAGTAGGACATTGTCTTTCCTTGTGTTGGATTGGAAATTATTATACACTATACGTATGCGCCAAACTTAAATTAATGCTTAAAGATAATCAAAATATAAAGTATAGGTTACTGGCTTCATCCAGGAGCTTGGACGTTTGAATACACATTCACAGTCAACATTTCACTCCAGACTGACACACTGTTTTCGGGGCAAGCTTGGAACAGACGTAGTCAACGACAACGGTTATTCAAACGTGTATTTCTGCCCTTTTCACACCTTGGGTCGTGGATCAAAAGAACGAAGCAGGGACACGACCGTGACGGGGGGGCTAGGCGACAGTTACCTCCACCGAAGAGCATTTGCATGATTGGAAAAGGAAGCAAAGTGGGAGGAGTTTGAGGGAACCAATAGGGCGATAGGGGGGAGGACCTCTCGGTCAGCAAATTTGCCTTAAATATAGAGATATTTCTATCATTCTGGACCATCTTTCCCGGAGCTATTGACCTGTAAAGTAAGTAAGTAAGTAATATTTATTTATATAGCGCTTTTCGAGACCAGGTGAAAAGCTGCCGACAAAGAGCGTGTCCGATCGATCGTAAAAGTTTGTATCTTTGTTTGCGGCGAATAAACGACCTGTACACTCTGCATTTGACCTTTTTTCTCCATAAAGCAAAGTATTAAGACCCGGACGTGACGTCGTGTTGGAGCGACGGAAACGGACTCCAATTTTAACCGTTTTACTTGAAAATTAGTGTTCATTTTAATATAATGACTTGCGTTACCTCTGGGTCAATGTGACCCGAAGTCCCAAATTTACACACCACTGAGATCATTTCATACACCTTAAAAAAAATTTTTTAAAAATTGCAAAAGTAAAAACTTTAAAAATAAAAATGTATTTTAATAACATTGAAGCATATTAACTCAAGGGTTCAATCCCTTGTGTTATCTCAGTGTCAAGGTGACCCAAAGGCCCGAAGGAAAATTTGTTTTTCTCTTGGTCAAGGGATACAACAAACAAAATTTTGTTGATGTCGGCAGTTAAAATAGAATTTTTTTTAGAGGGATTTAGATCAAAATGAAGGTGAATATTGATATGATAGGAAAAACTTAGGTGGTTTTGCTAGAGTTAGCATCCACGATTTATAACAAAACTTTGGGATAGTACCCATATTTATATTTATATATATTGTATATATATTAGTATATATTTATATAATAGTATAGTATATTTTATATATAAACTTGCTCTTTTTTTTCTTAGTGTCAATGAAAAGGTTTAAATAAAGATTGATTGAACCGTAGAGTTGTCTTGGTCACATGACTTCTTATGTTCATTATAATAAAAGACATTATCAGCGTGTGGATCTTGTCAGTAGATGACTCACCCGGGTATGTTTGCTGCTCGTTTTTCCGGACGCGAGGGTTCATGTGCGATCGGTTCCGACTCACACGAGGTCTCAGACGACGGCCGGCCAATCAGAGGAGGCGATAACAAGACTCTCGAGATGCTGTCGTCTTGATGAGGTCGACTGTCGATGAAATTGCATCTTACTGGGTTCACTCTGGTGCGACGCTCTGGCTGGGAACACGTCGAGGACCTACGTGTGACTCAGGTTAGCGACATGATGGACTGAATCATTTTTGAATTTACATCTTTATTGATACTACACGGTGACAGAAAAGAAAGTTTGTGTAAGTCCAGCTGATTGGACCAGCCACACCACTAGTTAGAAAAGGAACCAATAGGCTGCTTTCTTTGTTGTAGGCTCCGCCCATTTAGAAGAAGGACTATTAGATTTAATTGGTAAAAATTAGAAAACATGTTGTTTTGAACATCACACAGGGATGTGTTGGCGAGTTTGTACTGGGTATCAAGTAATAACATGAATTTTAAATCAATTTAACGTTTTTTTGTGTATAAATAGAATGGATGCACATCTAATGTGGAAAATGGGAAACTTAGTTTTGACATTTTGGTTTTAAAAACTGCATGTTTGCATTTGTTTATGTAATCATTTCATAATCAATTTTCTAATCTTTATTTAATTTGAATTCTTATCATTTTGTCTTTTAAATCCCGTTGTCTCAGCTATTTTTCTAAAGAAAATCATGTTAAAATCAAACCATTATTCTAACGATTGTTGAATCTGTACCTAATAAAGTTTCCTTTTTATAAAACACAATTTCATCTACTTTCCCTCATAATTAGAAATCTCTATATCTATTTCCAAAAAATATTCTTTGACTTAAAATGAATCGTTTTTAGTGGAGTTTGACTTGTCGTATACATTTTTGAGTCTTGAGAATTGTTTCAAAATTCTTCTTTGTCTTCATCAGTGATGTATTAGCTTTCTGCATCATTGTATTATGTCTAAAAATATTAACGTGAAATCTTTTCTTTTTGAGAAGTTGCTTCTTTCGGCAGACCTTGACATTCCAGGAGGAAAATTGTACGTATTTTGCGCCCCCTTACAATGACACGAAAAAAGCTAAAAATGTCTTTAATTTCAGCTTAACTCAAAGGTCAGCAGTCTATCAGCTAATCTAAAAAATATATGGGTTTCTTCTTCACCCTTTTTTTCACCCCCTCACAATAAATGATAAAGGTTTTGTTATTTAAAAATCTCCCCTTACTTTATATGCAATTCAGATGGTTTAAAAGTTCATTCATATTGCGCATATTTGAATGATATAAGTATATTTGATATATTTTTAACCGATAATTCATCCAAAAAGTTGTGAAAAATGTACTCTAATGATGTTGTGTTTTGTTTTTGAACTGTGGTTTGCTCTTCGGGGCCACCGTAGGTCAAGTTCAATTGATGCAGCAGTAACTCGGTTCACCTGCGGGGGCGCTGTTCACGAAAGAAGGTGTAAGCGGTGTGTTGTTTCCTCTCAGCGCTTTAGACTCATAAACTGATAAAACACTAGAAACGATCCAAGAGACAGATTTTTATTATCCAGATACATCACTGTGTGTTTGTGTGTGTGTGTGTGCTGTTCACCTGTTATACACACACACACACACAAACAATAAACTGCCATGAAGCAAACAGTTATAGCCGAGGGGCAAACACACACACACACGCTAACACACTCAGAAACACACTGTTACATTATTTAACAACTGGAGAATAACTTCACTTTTTCCCACCGAACAAAAAATGAGAGCTGTGAGAAACAGATAATCTAAGTAAATACAATAATTTGTTGCATATTTTAGTTATTTAACTAGAATTTATCAAATATTTATTTGTAATGATTAACATTTTTGTGAAAAGCGTCGTCTCAAAATTCATTTTTTTTGCATTATTAAGTAAAAAAAAACAGCAAGATCCGTCAAAGATGGTCGGTGAAGCCGACAGAAGACCGGACTCTGCAGGTGGATCCGAATGATGGAGCTCCTCACGTCTCCTCGCCGGTGATGTAAAGTCTCACTTAAGCAGCGAGAGCAGGAGGCGGAGAACAGTCAGAGACGAATAATGTCCTCCAACACTCCGGTGAGGTCGTAAATATTACAGGCCGTGAGTGACTGACGGAGCAGACGAGTGCAGGTCCGACTGTAGATGAGTGAGATCCACAGAAGAGGGACTTTGAGATCTTAGTTTTGACACGATGATAGTTGGACTCATGAAGTGTTTTTTCTAAATTAACCCTTGAGTCACACATTTGCAGTCCCAGTAGTCTATGTCTATTTACTAAATGAACCCTTGAGTCACAGGTTTGCAGTCCCAGTAGTCTATGTCTATTTTCTAGATTAACCCATGAGTCACAGGTTTGCAGTCCCAGTAGTCTATGTCTATTTACTAAATGAACCCTTGAGTCACAGGTTTGCAGTCCCAGTAGTCTATGTCTATTTTCTAGATTAACCCATGAGTCACAGGTTTGCAGTCCCAGTAGACTATGTCTATTTTCTAGATTAACCCTTGAGTCACACATTTGCAGTCCCAGTAGATTATGTCTATTTTCTAAATTAACCCTTGAGTCACACATTTGCAGTCCCAGTAGACTATGTTTATTTTCTAAATTAACCCTTGAGTCACACATTTGCAGTCCCAGTAGTCTATGTCTATTTACTAAATTAACCCTTGAGTCACAGGTTTGCAGTCCCAGTAGTCTATGTCTATTTTCTAGATTAACCCTTGAGTCACACGTTTGCAGTCCCAGTAGATTATGTCTATTTTCTAAATGAACCCTTGAGTCACACGTTTGCAGTCCCAGTAGATTATGTCTATTTTCTAAATGAACCCTTGAGTCACACGTTTGCAGTCCCAGTAGATTATGTCTATTTTCTAAATGAACCCTTGAGTCACACGTTTGCAGTCCCAGTAGATTATGTCTATTTTCTAAATTAACCCTTGAATCACACATTTGCAGTCCCAGTAGACTATGTCTATTTTCTAAATGAACCCTTGAGTCACACGTTTGCAGTCCCAGTAGACTATGTCTATTTTCTTAATTAACCCTTGAGTCACAAATCTGAAGTCCCATTAGACTACTTCTTTTTTCTAAATAACCCATGAGTGTTTTTAACTAACCCATGATTCACAAATCTGCAGTCCCAAAGGACTAGAACTGTGTTTCTGAATTAACCCTCAAACATCTGCTGTCACAGTTGACTGCATCTTTATTCTCTCCAATTTAACCTGTGAGTCAGAAATCTGCAGTCCTAGTAGACCTACAACTTTTTTCCTAAACTAACCCATAGGAAGTGGCTCTGAATCAGGAAATCCTCTTGACTCAAACATCCAAATAGTTGCAAATAATCAACAGGAGTAGTTTAAGGTTTTCAAACTCACAGACAGGAAGTAGCATTGACTCTCC